>NC_092560.1:29356048-29403548 GCF_037038585.1 Patagioenas fasciata
GATGTACTACCACTGGGAAGCTGAGAAGGTTTGCTTGGGAAGCCCTATGATATACTAATAGTATATGTAACCATCCTTAGGTATCCGCTGTTGGCCTGTGTTTCCCACCCAGCTTCTTACCTTTTCATAGTTTTGATGCTGTTGGATAAAAGGATATTGGGCTAGATAATTTTATAAATACCTGTTACATTAAAGTAGTATTTTTCTTGCCTCTCTTAGATTAACATCATAGTGTATTCTGTAAGGATATATATTTCTTATTTATTCAAAAAGATCCAGTAAAAATTAAGGCTGCATAAATTTTGTTACTATATTATTTGTTATTTCATGGAGAACTTTAGTATTTCAGGAAAGCATTAATAGTTTTCTATTTAAGGATTCTAAAAGCACATTTTAAGTATGGCAATCAAAAACCTGTATTTTAATAAATACAGTGTAAATCAAATGTGATGACCCAAATTTTTATTCAAGCAAGTTAAATATAAGTAAATTGTCTTTCGGTGCATTGTATGTCTGTTAAATGCATAGCCCAGATCCAATATCAAGTTTGTGTTCTTTTATCAGTGGAATCATATACAAGGGAACTTATTTGGAGCAATTATTATCATGTTTTCAAATATAAGCCTTGTTAAGTCATACATGAACATCATGATCTGAAATGTATAGAGGATATTCTTATTTACTTCACTAGGTTTAGAACATAAGTATATACCTGAAAATGGATAAATGGCCATTGCCATTGAAAAACATGATCACTTGGAAGATGCACGAACAATTTCTTCACAAAAGATCAGTCATCAGACATGTCATAATAGCCAGAAGCATCTCGAGCACCTAATTCTTTAATCCAGTCACTGAAGGATCAATTTATGCATTTTATTATGGCTAGCCATCTTGCTCATACTCCAGTTTCTGAAGGAACCTGAGAAGCACTTTCAAGAGACTGTCTAACACTGCATACTATTTGCCTTCAGGCAACAGAACAGCAAGCTCTGATCTTAGATTTAGCTTTTTCTAAAGCAAAATGTTCTTAGATATTATCAAGTTCATAATCAATATCATATGCCTCTTTTAATGCTGTTTTTGCAGAAACACACTGGAGATTGTGCTGTACTTGGTTCTTCATTTGTTTCTAAATGTATGTACCTTAGAAGTGTTATTCTTTTCATCATACAAGCTCTGTAGGAAAACAGGCAGCCTGGAACAGGTGGAAAAAAAGAGGAAGGGGAAAGTGGAAGGGGAAGGTCGAAGGGGAAGGGCGAGGGGAAGAGGAAGGGGAGAGGGAAGGGGAAGGGGAGAGGGAAGGGGAAGGGAAAAGGAAGGGGAGAGGGAAGGGGAAGGGGAAGGGGAAGGGGAAGGGGAAGGGGAAGGGGAAGGGGAAGGGGAAGGGGAAGGGGAAGGGGAAGGGGAAGGGGAAGGATCTAAGATCAAAAGGCAATTATACCTGAGAAACATCACTGCATACAACTCTATAACAGACTTCTCAGTTTCTAAGACTAAAACATCACCATTGTCAGCATTCTACAAATTATTGAGAAGAAGAGCATGAATATTGTTTCTAACATGCAATGCCACCATTTCTGGTTTTTTTTCTTAGAATTTTTCTACATGTTTTCCTCTAGTTGTGTTCATTCTAAAGAAGGATGATGGCTACTAAGTTTCTATTGAATACTGAGTGGCCCTGTATAGAAGTTAAATGCAGACTGTGTTTCTCAGATGCTTGTGAATTATGTCAGGGTAGCAGACAGAAGAAACAATTCTACAGCGAAAGAGTTAAATTAAACTCTAACTAGCCCACCACATCACACTGCATGTTCTATCATTAATGTCTGCGTTTTTTTTTTCTGAATCTCACACAGGATGAAGGAGAGCAACCATAATTAGACCTCTCATTTGACCTTTTACACTAATTCTATCTAGTATCAGCAGATAAGCTTTTCTGCCTATGATTGCATAATTTAAATTAAAAGCTGTTCTAATAAAGAAAATATACATTTTAATTTCTAATACATCAAGTAGATTTCAAGTGTGGTTTTCTAAAAAATATTGTTTCTTGGTGTTTTCTTCCTTATCTTACTTAGAAGAGCAGTTGCCTTCTGTTTTTATGCAGAATGGAACACATAACTCAACAATTTTACGAGTTTTGTTTTATTCATTCTGCCTCTGGAAATGTATGACTAAAAGGTCAGACATCAGAAAATTTATGCTTTCTTTTATGTGATCTTTTCATAAAAGACCCTTTCCTTCTCTTCTTAGTCTTTTTATATGTGGTTTGTTGTCTGTTTACTGTGCGGATGTTAGTTTTAAAAAAAAAAATCTTCAATCAGAAGAAAGTAATTCACTTGCTTTGCAGATTGCAGCGAATGTGAAACAGGGTAGCCATACAGGGCCAGCAGCCAAAATCCTCTCTGAGAAGGCCACATGCACCAGTGAGCCTTGTAAATCTTTTTTAATCTCAGTCTCAGGCCTGGATTTATTTGTTTTTCTAGGCAGACTGATCTGGCTCCCTTCAGGCCCTACAAAATGATCTGTCACTGTCTGCCTAGATAACCTGAGGTAGTAGTGAAGTCAGCTCACCAGGCCTTGCAAATGGGCCTGGGATCTTAGATCGTGTAAGACCTTTTCATTTACTAGATTTCCATCTCAGAGTCTCCTGCGCCTCTGCCTTTCCCTGGCGTGTACACATACATGCACAGTAGCCCACCCAGGAAGGCTCTGAGACAGCCTGAGAGAAACTTCAGAATTTGATTCAGGAAGACTGTGTTTAAAATTTAAAAAGCAGATCTTCATTCTAGTTTATTCTTATAATGATGCCAGTGTGCTTTTAATGGCCTTAGAGCTGATCTGTAATAATCACAGTGTGTTAACTAATTTCAGCCCCAACACAGAGACTAATAAAGAGAAAAATATGGGATGTAGCTAAATGCAGCTCCTCAGCTAAATCTAGGACAGAAAATTATCTGAGTGGATAACCGCAAATTTTTGAAGAAATGATTCATATTAGAGTTGCCATAACCATGAAGAAAAAGGGATAACATAAAGTAGGATTTGACTTCCCCAAACTATGTCTTCCCAAGATAACCACAGAAACTATGCATTTTCCCTTCTAGTCTCTGTCCAGGTTGACTGTCATTATTTTTCACCATATTTCCTCTTGTTACAATGCAGTATTAAAATATATATTTCTGTTACCAAAATATGGATCTTATGGGGATCACTCTGGTTTTAAATCCAGGCTATATAATCCCCTTGCTCTGTATGATGCCCATAACTTCATGCAGTGGCACACACTTTCCAACCCAGAATCAGCATAGAAGCACCTTGCTGCTGGCCTTACAATAAAATAAGTCATGAATGAAGCTGATCACTTATCACCTTCGATGGAGATGTTGATAATGCAGCAGTTGATCCAGTGGTATGAGCACAGAAACAGGACTTTATAGTACCTTTTTGTTATGACACCCATACCCTTCAGACTTCATAGATGAATCCTGCTTTCCTGACAGCTCACACTGCCTAAAGGTCAGCAACAGCTTGGGTTTTCTGTTGAAGCTCTCTGGTGGGTTTTCCCAGCAAACAAATACAAGTGCAGAGGGTGGGAAAGCCATCAGCTGAATCCCATATTATAGACGTAGCATGTGTGTTTCAGAGCCTGTTGTCATCTCCTGGAGACAAACTATTGTGAATCTTTACTCTGGAACAAGACATCCTTGGTTTTCTAACAAATGTGTTATAATTGGGAGACTTAAAACGGAATCTAGATCCAATATAGACTCTCTCTGTGGCTTTGACAGTGTTATTACTTGACCTTCAGTTTCATTGATAACGTAACACAAATACTTCAGAATTAGTTCCTTTAGAAGATTTTATTTGGCAGATTGGATGTAGTGTTGCTAATGTTGTTTAAAGAAGGTTTCTGCTCACAAAATGAACTGCAAAATCTGACTTATGATTAAATTTCACACAAATTTAAGTTTGGCCATGGATTGCTTTTGGTTTTGACTGATAAATGCCTAGAGCTTCTGAGAATCAGTGGTATCCAAAACATAACACCTCTATAAAAAATTGCTAAGTGTTACTATATCTTGCATGAAATATGAAATAATATTTCCTGCCAAGAAATCAAAAGCTAGACATTTAGGTACAAACTCTCATTAATTTCCCAGAAATCATACATCCATTTTTCCTCAATAACTTTGAAAACAAGAACATCCAGAAAGCTCAGGTTCCAATCATTCAGATCATCACATAAATTATAGGCAATCAGGACAGGAGGAGATGAAAGAGATTAAGGAAATCGTCCTATAGAGAGCAAAAAGCAAGTGACACATCCTGAGAAAGTGAGTTTCTACATTCGAGTGATTGGAACAACAACAAAATAATTTACTAACGCCCTGGTTTCAGCTGGGATACACAGAATCACAAAATCACAGAATGTTAGGGATTGGAAGGGACCACAGTTAATTTTCTTCCTAGTAGCAGGTATAGTGCTGTGTTTTGGATTTAGAATGACAATACATTGATGTTTAAGTTGTTGCTAAGTAGAGATAAAGGACTTTTCACACCAGGCCAAGTGCACAAGATGCTGATAGAGGGCACAGCTAGGAGAGCTGACCCAAAAGGGATATTTGATACCATACAATGTTAGTAAATATTTTGGAGGAAGCTGGCCAGAGGATCTACTGCTTTGTGACAGGGTGAGCATCAACCACTGGGTGGTGAGCAATTGCATTGTGTATCACTCTTTATTATTATTGTTGTTGTTGTTATCATTATTATTTCCCTCTTTGTCCTATTAAACTGTCTTTATGAATGGCTGTGTGTAGTGCTTAGCTGCCTGCCAGGTTAAACCACAACAACAGTAAATATCTATCGATGCCATAAATTTGACAAACAACTTCATGGGAATTTCTGGGACAGTCCATTAGACCTAAAAGCTAAAAAAACTGTTAACTTAGTTCACTAACTATAATTAACTAAATCAAAAATCTAGTCTTGTTGATATAATCTGGTTTATTTCTTATGTTTTTATGGAAATGGATCGTGACAGAAAAAAAATCATTGTGGAATCCTACCATTCACCACCATGAATTAGGAAAAAAAAAAAGTCAAGGGTACTTTAGCAGTGTAAAAACTATTCTACATCAAGAAGAATTATCTTCATTTTATGCTTGGTAAGGGTAACCAGAAATCTGCAAAATATGCTCCTGGTCTGTAGATGCATCAATGCAATGATTCACTATCAAATTTCTCATCTGAAGTACAGCATACTCAATAGAAGAACTAAAAATTTATGTGTGAACTACAGAAATTTATTCTGCAGTGATTTTTCTTTCTCTTCCAAAACTCAAGCTCTGTTGGGTAAAAATGTTAAGATTTTCACGTTTATGAGACATAGAGGCATTTTAAGCTAGAATTTTTTTCACATTTGACAGTGGATTTTCCCTTTGTGCAGACTGTTAAAGAATGATTTAAAAAAAAAACACACACACACACCAAACCAAACAAAAAAGAAACAAATAAAAACAGAGAACAAAAGAGTTAAAAGAATTTCTTTTACATTCATACTTTCTTTTTTCCTTCCCCTGGATATGTATTCAGGTTGCTGGTACTTGATGGCAGTAATCATACATTATATAGAAGACTGCATTAGGAAGTGTGAACTAGACTTTGAGAGAGTTTGAAAGCAGTTGCTAATAGCCTTATTTTCAGGTAAAGTTTTCTAACAGATGGTTTTGTGGTGACAGCGTGTGCCAAAGAAAGACGACTGTCAGACACTAAAAGATCAATATTACTTAGAGACGATGATCATGATTAGTGTCAGCAGACAAGCAAGTTGTTATGACCTTATGAAGGGAGCTGAGAAGCAGAGCTGGACTTGGAGTCACACACATCTGAAGCAAAATGTTGGCTTTTCTGGCTAACATGCTTAGCAGTTCTGGCATTATATATTCATCACAGTTCGCTTCAGAGGCATCTTATAAATATTATATCAGTCCAACTCGGGCAATGTCTTATGTCCATCTGTTTACATGACAGTGTAATATCCAGTTTACACTAATTATACAGTCTTTTCACAGGAAAGCCTTGGAGTGAGAACAAGGAGAACTAGCTCAGCACCTGTGTCTACAGTTTACCTGAATAAAGTGAACAGAAACAGGAAACAAGGACTTACCTTGGGAACAATTAATCTAGGCTAGCAGAGACTCATTAAACATTTCTTATTTTTACAGTGACCTGGACCTCAGGGCCACACACATGTGCACACATGCACACGCTGCAGAATTTTAACATTTAAGCCAGGTAAGATGGGAGAGGTAGGCAGAGCACTCTTCCCATTCAGACAGAAGAAAAAGCTTACTGAATTGTTTGATATTAGCATTCATCTCTGAATTCACCTTTTTCAGCTACACATTTCTCTAAATCACCCATGCCAAAAAACTTAGCTACTCTGATGACCTATACCAGTGTGCAAACTTTAGTCATTTACATGTCTTACATTTTCAGAAATTCTCTTATACCTCTATTGTTGGTACCTGCTTTACAACAGAGAGAAAATGATGTAGAAGTCATGCAAACAGAGTTCTTAATATCTGTCATAGGGTTGGTGACCGCGTTTTCCCAGTTCCTTTTCATCGGGTTTCTGCAACTTTTTCTCATTGAATTCCTGCTGACACAGTTCTTACAAAAAAAAAACAACTCTACTTTAGGAAACCATATACATGCTCGTGTTCTTGTACTAAATAATCATCATAATCCCCTCTTGCTGTGCCATGTCCAAAGTGATTATAACGTCCTTAATGAAGTCACCTCTCATTTGCAAATTTAATGAAGTACTTAGCACACTTAGAGCTAGCATATTTTCTATGAAAATTAGTTTCCCCAACACTGAAATGGCTTCTTTCAATGACCAAAATTAGAATAAGATTCCTGGGAAGGAGCCTATTGGCTCCTGTTCATGGGTCACACTGGGAACTGTAGGTGAAGGGATATTTTTCCACTGATGCAAGCAGCCTGAATCTCCCAGAAGATTAAATTATTCCACCCTTCACACTTCAGCTTAACATCCAGGACTTCTCAAAGAGCAACATTACATAATCAGGGTTTGTGGACCTAAGCATTATTCTCTACAAGCACTTAGGAAATAAAAGGGGGGGCTGGAATCTCCCAAAATCAGGAATTTCACCAAAGCAAAACAAAAGGGGAATAGATAGATAGATAGATAGATAGATAGATAGATAGATAGATAGATAAAAAATATATATAATGAAATGAAGGAGAAGTTTCCGATTCCTTACTTACTAGTGCATGAATTCCAAAATAAAGTAGAAATCACGCGTGCACATCACCTTTGCCTCCAAAAAAATGGTTGCTCCATTGTGCCACCATGTGGAAAGACGGAAACAAAGACAATTGCGGTTAAACTATCAGCTCTCAATGACTGCATTCAACGTGCAAATGGGCACAGTAGGTTAAACAGCATAGTGTTTTATACAGAAGCAGAGCAAAAATGGTGAACAGAAAAAAATGAAAAAAATAGGCAACAAAAGCAGCACCTGAATCGAAGTGTGAGAGAGCTCCACAGGGAGAAGTAAGTTTGCCCTTCTTTTCCCTTCCCACAACTTCTTACATAAACAAAATTCAGAATGGGGGAAAAGAACAAGCAAAAACCTCCAGCCTGTCCAGAAGCAACAAACCATTCAAGGTAGAATTTCCCAGACATCTGAAATCAGTCACAATTCAAGTCAATCTCACATTTTCTGTATCTAATCATAAGATCACACAAATCACACCCAGAATAGTAAAAGCCAACTGAGGTAGTCCTTCTAATTACACTTTTGCCCTTCCTACCTTCAAATTCCATATCTGTGATATCCTGGGCAAGGAACTGCGAATTAGTGCGGGGCTTTTTAACCAGAATTAACAGTGCTAATGGAGAAAAATCCAACAATAACTGTTAAGCTGTCGTTTAGGTTCTCAGTGAGCTAGACCAACATCTGTACCATTCATGAAAACCAGCAGTCTCTGTGTCCTGACTAAGTGGCAAAAATACCTGTCTAGTAAAAAATCAGTAACACAGCCACTACAAAAAACAGCAAGCACAGGATACTTGGTGTTTGTGACAACCAAAGTGGTTCAGAATTCAAAGAACTGCTTCAACTGATGAGAATATTTGTTCCTTGTTAGTCTTCAGACAATGCTCACATACAGAAGGAAATGTTTGTAGTACTTCAGAATTTTCCAGGACCTGGATCACAAGTAAGATCTCATTTGAACATCTCAACTGTTAAGGAGTTTACTTATTATTTTCTTGCTTTCAGAGTTTGTGTAGGCCCTAATAAAGGACCTGAAACCATATGACTTAGACAACCAAACATACGGATGAATAAATCCACAAATTTCAAATCAGAATGAAAAAAATTCTTACTAGTAATAAATATCACAGAAGAAAATCAAGGCATATATTCTACTAAATCGGTAATAAAAGTTGCAAAAGTGACTCAGTTCTTTTGCAAACTAGCATGGTTAACCAAAAGCTGGAGCAGTCCTTGCCTTTGATTTCATCTTTGACTGCACCTCATTTGCAGCTTCTACCCACTGATCTATTTCTTCATGTAGAGAAAGTATGAAAAGTAGGTGGTACCACGTTTCTTCTTCGTTAACACTCTGAGACCCAGACTTATGCCTGGATTTCCTTGTACACTAGAAATATCCTTGCTTGGGATATGTTTATGAACAGTGTGCATGCTTTCTTCTCTTTTGGATTTGTTTTTTAAAGTTACTAGTGAGTATCCAGGGAACAGAAGTAGTTTTTTAAGGTGTTCAAGAAACTGTTGTTCCTCAAGTCTCTCTTCATACATAAAGGATCTTCAATTGCTGTCCTTTACATACCTTCATTAAAAAAACAGGATGCTTAAAGGCTGTCACATTTATCTGTAGTCTCATTGCAATTTGTGTACAATTTTTAATGTATACCTGAATTCTTAAAAAGAGCAGTTTTGTCAAGGTAATGTCTCTGGATGTAAGCAATGTTGCTGTGATGGCAATGTTGCCAGTAGCACAACATCTCCACTACTAGTCCAAGAGGTACAGAGGGACTTATCCTGCTCCACTACAGCATCACATGGCTGAAAGAAAAATAGTGACTAAATCATTACACTGCCATCATCATTCACTGGGAGTCCAAATACATGTTTAATAATACTTGTAATAGCTGAATACGTCTCTTATATGTTAACACTTGCAATAATTAAATATGTCAAAAAAGTCAGTGATTTTTACAGTCCTTTTGCCCATCATTCCCTCATGTGATCAACACCACTCCACTGAGACTGTGCCTGTTGCTTTTCAGAGGTGGGACTGTAACACCAGCAGGCTGGAAGCAATCCAGTAATCTTGCTTTCAATCAAGTACAAACACACATTATGTAAACGTTGCTATCAACCTGACTGCTAGAACTAATCCTTTGTCGGATAGCACTGCTATTACTATGAAAAGCCCTTTCTACTATTCCATTTCTAATCTTGTAAAAGAACTGAGGAAAATGCACACTAGGTATTTATCTGTTTTCAAAATCAGCACCTGCTGATGCCTTAAGCATTAATTATCTGACTTTTCAAAAATCCCAAATACAGATCCTTCAGTAAATGTCACAGGATGGACCTGCAGAAGTTCAGCAGCTCTCACAGGACCAGTATATTTAGTCCAATTATAGAATTAATTTATTTTTATAACATAAATAAAAATCCTTACGATCACAAACATGACACTAGCAAGTCAACCATGTTTCTTAGACAGGAGAAAAACAGTTTATCAAGGATTTTGCCTATGTTATCTGAGTTAAAATCAAAACCAGAATGAAAACCTTTCGTGTGAAAAGTCATGAGACATGTACTTTAAAAAAATTTAAGGTATTTTGAAAAACTAAGTGCTTGTGTCAGGAAAAACAAACTAACTAACTAACTAACTAACTAACTAACTAACTAACTAGCTAACTAACTAACTAACTAACTAAACCAACCAGAATCTAGTCATCTATCATCAGCTGGCAGGAAAAGTATGATTAGTCTTATTTACTTGTTTAAGAAACTCCATGGTTAAGGATGGTAAATATAATTCAGAAACATTTTTGAATGGCTTTGTGTCAAATGGCCATAAATTTATTATTTGCATACCTACTTTTATTCATTTTCTGCACCATTAATAATCAACAATTACACAAAATGCAAAATCTGCTACACATAAACTTGTATTGCTGTTTAAGCAAGTCTAACTAAACAGCCTCCAACTGAATCTTTGTAAACATTGATTTCTATTGAAGGAGAAGGTTATTCAGGTAGAAATATATACATTCCAGCTCTTGTTAATATAGTCAGACTTGTCTGATGTAAGCTAGGCACACTTTTAGTTCCTAGGCCTCATCAGTCAGCCTACCACACTGACTGTGAGTTGTTTGTGAAACTGTTCCCAGTGCAAGGAACGTGGTGACACAGCACTAGATGAACACCAAGCAGGAAGCTGCTCCTACAACAGTGAAGCTACATGTTGTTTGCTTTCCCACTAGTTTTGTAAACAAAAAACCAACCAATCAACCTAAGCCAAACAACAAACAAACAAACAACCCCAAACAAAAACAAGCAAACAAAAAAACCACAACAAAAACTCACAAAAACAACAACAAAACGAACAAACAAACAAACAAAAAACCGGAAAACAAACATAGTATTTGGCTACCATGATTAATAAGCTTCAGCTATGTAAATCTCAGTTTTTCTTGTGATTCTTTTGTGTTTACTAGTGTCTTAGTTCATTGAAAGATGAAAGTGAGTGGGAGCATCATTCTCAGGGTAATTGGCAGACAAGCACACACTTAACAGATTTGGTGGGAGAAAGGATGAGTATTCTGTGACTGAAATATATAGAGCTTCTAAGAGAGGGTGGGCCCTAAAGAAATGTGGATGGTATACTTGAAAAGAGCGTGAGGTAGATCCATCAGTATTTCCAGAAGATCCAGTATGTGCTGTGGTGATTTACTGTGCATTTGGTGCATGCATGCACATCAGAGGCATTTGTCAGAGCTGCCCAGTGTCTAGAAACTCATAAATCCCTGTCCAAAGTGATAGCCCAATAAATTACAGCAGAGCGATGGGGTGAGTAGATCTGGGCAATACTTGGAAAAACTTGCAGTTTCAACAAACAGGACCCAAAATGTTAGGGAGAAATTAATAGAGCTACCTTGGCACATCTTGCCTTGGCACATCATAGATATGACAGGCTGGGGACTGAGTAACATCTCCCAAGTCCCAGTCTCCCAACCTTCACCCAGCACCAACCTAAAGAAAATATTAAATAAACACATACATGATTTTTCCATTTCACTCCCCTCAGACATATCAGCACAAAAAGTGTGCCTTAAGAGAAAGGGTTCTTCCCCCCAGCTCTAAATCAGATAATCACTTCTATTTCCTCACAATAAGTTCCTTCCATGAAATTAAAATGGTTTCAAAGAACACAAACTGATGATTGAAAGCTACCATTGATACCCACAGGATGTCATACATCTCTCTTTCAGGAAATTAAAGCTGTAACAGGAGCAGGCAGAGAAGGTAAAATGACAATAAAAATGTATTTTAATTAAATTATTCTACAATAAAGCTTAAAGGAATCTAAAAACAAAGGCTGATTATCATCCTCATCATGTCTGTTGAATGGCTTGAACACAAAATTATTTCAAGATGAGCACTGAGCTGGCTGCAAACAACATTAAGAGTCATCTCTATTTCCCTCCGCTTCCTAGCATATCATGTCACCATGATCAGTTTAAACAGCCCCACGCAACTCAAAGTATCACCTGCAAGCAGAAGGAATCCATTCTGAACACATTTCTTTGTATAAGAATACTCTATCAAAAAAAAAAAAAATTGCTCAAAATGTGGTTAGATTCTCTTTTTTCACTTTGCACCTGATCTTTATTTAAGGAATAAAACAGTTACTTCCTGAGAAACCAAGAGAGAAAGATAACTTGAATTGAAAAAATCCCTCTTTTTCCTTCTTTTAGGAAACCAAAGCAGAGATACAGTATTAATGACTAACTATACCAAAATAATACCTGATTTATTCACAATTCAAGACAATTTTTAATCACTTCTTAATTTCATCCTTTTTACTGTTGCTCTTTTTCAGTATATTTGTAAATATCTCCTAATTATAACTTATGAGCTTTTTGAACTATTTTTTTTTTTTACATCCACTAATAAAACACATTCTTTCTATGAGAGATAACAAATTTGATTTGTTATCACAAATAAAGAAATGTAACTTTTTATTTATTTATTTACAACTGTGGGACTAGAAAACATGGTGTTATAACCTGAAAGAAGTTGTTTTATGTTTGGAGTGGTGTGGCTTCATTGCCCACACCACCATAATGTCTGCATGATTGCCACTTACATAGAAGTGTAAAGAGATTCATGTTTTTTCATGCTTCAGTCCCATTTTGTAGAAAAAGAGACTGATTTGTATGGCGAAAGAGAGCTGGCTAGTTGACATATGCTTCACCGTTTATGTTTGTCTTATAAAATAGGTTGCATTAGTTCAACACAAACATTTGCTCCTAAAATTCCTCCTTTCTTGAAAGTGCTGTACCTGTGAAATGACATCCCATTCCAGCTGAACATCACACAACTTTCTACCTGATTTTTGTAAATTGACACTAAAAAAGTACCTATTGCTGAGGCACCTGCCTGTTCTGTTCTGCTGAAGCATACCTCCCCACACCCCCAGGGGAACACCTTCTGCTGAAGCATCCCCTCCCCTGCCCCCAGGTCTTCATGTCCTTTTTCCACTGAATCCATATACAAGGAGAAATTTCCTATTGGAGCACTGTGATGTCTCATGTAGTTAAGAAGGATTGTTTGACACCAAAGATACTTGAATGTAGGCTAAAGTCAAGCCAAATCGAAATTTAGTAAATAACCAAGTTTAGATTCAAGTAAAATATCTAATATCAATACCTGATACTTCTGAAGGACATCTTCAATTACTGCCCTGTAGATTTGCAAGTTATAATCAGATGGGATTAGATGGAAAAACAGGACTGGCAAGGTATTGTGTCCTTGGCATTTGCTTTTATTAGGAAGCTATAGCAAGCAACATGTGAGAAGTAAAATATTTCTCTACCAGTAAGAAACTTATAGTTTTGCCTCTCACAAAATCAAATGCAGTTGATCTCCAAAGGTCGCTTCCAACCGCAACCATTCTGTGAATGTTACTATAATAACATGGACGTATAACTTCAGTGTGCCAGAACCACACACCCACCCACTTAGAAACAAATCTATACTGTCTAAATAATCTTCCTGTACTTTGGAACAAAAATAATCTGCCTCAGTACTTTTTTTTATTAGATCATTGCCTGAGAATCAGCTGAGCCATAACCATAAAAGAGAGGGGAACATAGAGACTCAACATCAAAAAATTAGAAAGAAGCAGAATAAGAGCATACTGTTGTTGTTTTAAAGCAGATACACTGAAGGGATTATTATTTTATTAATGGTGTTCTAACTGCCATGATTCTGGTGTTATTTGAACAAACTATGCCTTCTATTGTACTCTGTAGTGACACAAAGCTCTGCAGGAGACAAGATGCTTTGAACAATTCCCATTTTAGATTACGTCTAGAAATTGCATGTTTAAAGCTGAATTTACATGTTGAATGCAAATCTTTGTGACTGAACTGGTGTATCAAACTTGTGCAGCTGTACACAATTAGAGCAAAATGTAGCTGCTGTTCCAAAGAGCCTTCCTTTTGCTCTAGTACACTGTTGTTCATTTATTTGGCAATATATCACTTATCTCCAACGTGTAGAACTATCTGTCAATTGTGAGCTGTTAGTTCAAAAGGATTTCATAAGTTTTGAAAAACTACTATATACCCTATGGTAGCTTTTTGGAAGAGAAGCTGCTATTTGGATCTAGATTTGACTCTTTTTAGATATCTTTCCATTTCCTTGTCTCAGAAAGTGTCAGGGCTTCTCTAAGGATTCTCATTCAAATCGAGCAGGAGAGCACAGTGCAGACTGAATACAAATTCGTCCTGTAGAAGTGGAACAAGGTTAGCGAAGTGTGCGGTTGGTGAGATTGATGTTGATACCCTTCACTGTCAAGTGAAATGCCAATAATGCTTGTATAGCATTTTGTGAGGGCAATGGGAGTATTGATTCCTAGGCAATAATAAAGAATGAAGCTGCTCTCTCAGGTATAAAAATATTGGCAACTGTTACAAAAAATTGACTCATAGAGGTCCGAGTGTTGGCCTATCTTAATACAAATAATTCAGGCTTCAGAAGGATTTCAAGAGCAGCCAGGCATGGTCCTTAGGCACATTCTCTGCTATTAATTTATCTGCATCTTCCATAAGCCTCTCTCTCTATCAGTCAATTAGTCTTTGAGGTGCAGGGACAAAAATGGATTTCTAATTGGTTGTTGGGAGACAATATGAAAAGCCAGTTCAGCCATGAAATCTTAACATATAAATATATATATATATAAAACAACATTCTATTTTTTGTCATTTTTACAAGAAAAAGCAGAACATGTGGCTTCCATATACCTCATAAATACATGTCACATGCATTTCATTGGGAGCTGAGATTTCTAAGGCTAATATTTTTATTTTATTGCTTAAAACAGTTTCACTCACTGAACGAAGTATAAAGCTCCCAGAACATGAAGCTGTTACAGGTTTCATCTTACACATTCTCTAGCAATTTACAGTATACAGTCTGTGATTAAATATGAATACTAAGAGTTTCCTAAAAACTTTTAAAGAACT
This sequence comes from Patagioenas fasciata, assembly GCF_037038585.1. Lineage (NCBI taxonomy): Eukaryota > Metazoa > Chordata > Aves > Columbiformes > Columbidae > Patagioenas > Patagioenas fasciata. The sequence goes on from NC_092560.1 coordinate 29,370,882, forward strand.
AGCTGCCCTTTGTGGGGTTGAAAAGCAAACATGTTAAAATGACTGCTCAGTCTTAAAATTGTGAGTCACCTCTGTTCACCCAGTTAACTAACAGGATTCTGCTACAACCATCACCGACCATCAAAAGTACAACAGAAACAGAAGCATTTGGAGTGTACATCAACACTTGTAACAAAAGCAGTGATGGAATCCACACAGAGGCCTAGAATTAGCTGTATTGTTTTGGTGACTACCTCACCTATGCTCGGTATAAGAATACACATTTGATAGAACTGCTGCTGACATGGTGGATAACCAAGTTTCTTCCAATGGTTATTAGATACAAAAACTCTATCATTCTTATCTACTGTTTTTGCATTAAAAGTAAATTTCCAACACAAATGTTACAGGTTTGGTGATTTTTAATCAAGAAAAACTGGCAAAGGCAGGACAATTAAAGTAATAAATAATTCCCCCAAATGCCAAACCTGTTTGCTAGACATAAAGAATTCCAACTACTTATTGCAACTAATCACTGTTTAAATCCCCTACCTGTGGATAAAAATACAGTTGAGACTAATGTGCAGTAACTCATTCTGCTGCAAATGTCCCCACTGAAATGAAATACAGTGACAGGAAAGCTTTCATCCTGGACATGCTTTTCCTGAGTCGAACACATAATGAATTTTTTAATTTTGCTGGCTCAGAAACCTCACAAATGCTTCACCTCTAGCTTCCAAATCTGCAGGGAAAACTCTTGGACTCCAGACAAATGGACAATAAAATGGAAATACCATGTACTTCAAAACAGAAGGGTGGGTGGCCAGTGACAGGCCCAAGTAAAAAGAAAATGGGTTCAACACTATTTGGCTGGTGGAGAAGAAAAGGAAAAATTACAAATAGCCAAGCCTTTTGAATTACAGTTTGGAATGCCTTTGGATGCTGATATATTTACAAGCCCAACAGATAGTTAAAGAATTTATTTCCAAGGGGACATAGAAGTATTGTGTCAGAACCATATGAAAGAAAGAACATTTATGAAACTTCATTCAAAGAAACAATTTTAAATTTCCTTACCCTCAACAGATCATTTTCTGTGTTTTTGTAAACATTCACCAACCTATTATGTCCATAAAGGAACACAGCCAAAACAAGCTGCGGCCTTCATCATCTGGAAGAAAATGTTCACTTCTGTATCCGACTACAACTTTTGGCAATGCTAGCCTTGAACTATTCCTCGCAAGCCAAAAACTGGCTGAGAAAGTATGTTTTTTGAATGGTTTGATGAGCATCACATAGTTATCTCTTGATTATGGTTTCATCCAGACTTTGACCAATAGTTTGTTTATTTCTGTTATCTCTATATAGTAGCATTTTTGAAAGAAGTGTGGTTTTGATATGAGAGGCAGAATAGGTAATAAAGGAAAGGGTATTTTTTTCAGTGCTGGATTTGTTGTGTGTCAGTGAAGTCCATGCAACATCATTAAGTGCTAATGCAGATTATTATATTTCAATGATATCTTGACCTTTCATATTCAAAGTCTGCTTACTCTGTTGCAAACCTAGAAATATATATAATTGTTTTGAGACGATTTTTCTTCCTTTTGTCTCTCTCAAGTCTATTTCATCTGTCACAGAAAAAGAAACATAGAACTTTATGGCAATCAGTGACAACAGATGTGTTTTCTTCTCTTGTGACATTCTTATGATATCACCTCTGAGGTATTATAATGCTCTACTCCCTATTTCTCTTCCAAATATAAAGCATCTCAGCTTTTTTTAGTAAAAGATCTTTCTGTACACACATTGGTGTTTGTGTGACCAGCTTCTCTTTCTCCCAGCCACATGACTAAAAGGCTCTCCTATCACACAGAACACGAGACAGTGATAATGCAGATTTCCTTTGTATCATGCAGTTAAACAGCAATACTAAATACCAACAGGAATTAAATATACACTACCTTTTGTTATTTTTGACTGCTGAAACATTGCAGTCCAAAACCCACAACAATGTTTGATCTCTCCTATCCTCAGTTACTTTACAGGTAAATAAAGTACACTAGAATAAGAAATTATTTGTTCAATTGTGCATCATTTTGCCTCTATCAGCATCAAATTTCAACTCCCATCATGTTGCCTATTAACCTATCAGAGTCATCTCTCGTCTTTGCTATCCTGAATCATTAACTATCCTTTGCATTTTTTCTGATCTGTTTTCCTTTTTTTTTACTTATCACAGCTATATTAAGATATACAAGTCCTATCAAAGGAAAGGACTGTAAATATTTGAAAAGACAGGCCATATTAGTTTAGAGATGTGGCCTGATGTTTAGTGCTTTCTTTAGAAAAGCATAGGAAGTCTCATTTCTTGAGATATCCAGTTACACAAAAGGATCCAGAGCCTTCGTTTCAAAGTTCCAGAGGGCAATGTGGTGCAAGAGAAGTACAAAAGTAAAATGAAGATTAATCTTGATGTGTGTGCTAAGTGCTGAGAGCACTACAGAGTATGTCTGGTAAAAATCCACAGTGACAGAGCTGGGGAGAGCAGATCACCAAATCGACACGAAGATGCTGAGCTTCGCTCTTTGAGTTCTGCAGGTTATTTCTGTTGGTAAGACACTGAAGGATCATAAAAATATCAAAAGTGTCTCAGTTGTGCTACTGGATCTTGAGTTTTAATTCTGCTACCATGTTTTTGTTGCTCTACTTGTTAAGGTCAGGCTCTAGTTATGTAAGCATGACCTGGAAGGGATTTCAGTGCACTCACCAAGACTACTTTTTTTCCTCTTTTTACCCATGTTTTTCAAACATTCTGTCTAAGCTGTGAGCTTAGAGAAGCCAGTAGGAGGAAAGAAAAATCGTTCCCAGTTGTTTGTTTGGGTTTTTTGTCCAAATAATATGTCCACTGCTGTAGTGCAGTAAGGGCAGCCTTCCTTCTCCAGTTTGTTGAACAAAGCAAATAGTGATGGGCTGAAGACATTCAAACTCCAGCTATAAAATAATTTATAAAGTGAATTCAGTTATCTTGAAAGCTATTAGACTGAATTCCCTGGAGACTGAACTCATTGGCTTATTCACAGAACTGCTACAGTGAAATATGAAACGGTGCAAGCTTTCAGCACACTGTCCCAATAGCGTACTCCAAGCCTGACCTGCTAGAATGACCTATGAGGAGAAAGATTAATTTAGCCTTTATGTTCATCTAGGAAAGCACTTCTCTTACTTTAATCAATGGCAAAACCTCTACAGAATTCAATGAAGGTTTGATCAGGTCTTTGTCCTCTAAGAATGGCACTGCGACCACTGAACAAACCACAGACAGTGATCATGATGCACAGATTTTTAAGTAGCTGTAGATACATGCAGAAAAGGGGGCAATCATACTCCTGGGCACACAGCTCTGGTCTTCATGCAAGTGTACAGGTTGCAAATGATCGTTATTTATCTGGCTTATCTGAGTCTTATATGTCTTTTGGTGAAATCCTGAGTTCATGATACAATTAATTTGTACGTTCACTATAAAACCAATTGCTCTGCTAATTCTCTGCTGCTCAAAGAATAGGAAAGACTCTTGAATCAGTATATTAGGTTCTAACAACTACAGGAAATTGGAAAAGTCAATTGGTTCCTTTTTTGTTCCACATTCTCTCCTCTCTTTACCCATTTGTGAAATGGGGGTAACAACAGCTACAAAATTAGGGGAAGAAAGGAGGAGCCAGAAGAAGGAGAAAGGCAACTTAGTTTTATTCCAAATTTTTAAGTAAGAGATATCATTGACACCCCAGGTATCACATCTGATGGAAAACCATATACTTGTGTAACATACTCTTACAGTACTCCTTTGAAACAATAATATTTCTGCATGTTAAATGCACTGAGAGTTGTCTGCTATAGTAAAAGTAAAAAAGATTGTGATCAAAATGTTTTTCTGTAAATTTTGCTGCCAAGTGCTATGACAGCTACTGAATGCTACATTGAGACCCACTGGTGAATTTTCATCTTCCATGAGTCTTGCTGAATTTTCATTACAAGCACCAGCCTGGAAGTCCCAAGTTGTTCAGCATGGTTATGGAAAAAATCTTGAAGTGGAAACCTTGTCAATCAATGACAACAGGGCCTTGTTCAGCTGATAATAAAACTGTTGTTGCTCTCTGAGAAAGATTCCTTTTAGCATTTGGGAAAAGCAGCACAGTGACCTTTCTTTCTAGGAGCTGAAGACCCAAAGTGTCTGCTTCGGTGCTATGCTTTTTGCTTGGATTTAGGGTTTGTTTGTTTGTTTGTTTGTTTGTTTTTCTTATTTGCCACCTCCCACTACACCTGGCACTAGAGATTTTTAAGTACTTGCAAATATAAAAGGATGAAGTGACAGTGTCTTAAACCTCTGCTTTATTGATTCTGTACCATTTCACTCCAAATTTAATTATTCAGACATTATTTGTCTGCTGCTCTTCCTACTTTTATCCTGAATTTAAATAACTCTTGTACTTCTATGTAAATTTATTATCATTGATGTTTTCATTCTGCTGAACACAGAGCAGAACACTCTGGGCTCAAATCTGTGTGTGGGTACTCTGCTACTTAGTTCAGTGGCAGGTCCTGTATATGAATTCCTATTGAACATTGAATTCATTACCACTGAAACTGAGAAAACCAATTGAAGAGGTTTCTTATACAAGCTCAAAATATAACTCTGGCAAGCCCAATGTCAGCTCAAAGTCCGATTTTCAGTCCTAACTGCTGATATGACATCCACATAAAGCTTTCACTGATGTGCACTCAGACCTTTAAGACAAACTAATAAACTGTAATTGAAGATTCAGGCACACAAGAAGCTTAGAAGCATCCAAAGTCATACTGAATACAACCGAATTAGAGCAGAGAGACAGAAGTGTCTGTCCATTCAGCTGCTTTCTTGTAAACATGATAAGATTAAAGTACCCATGCCAGCCAAGCAGGCATACATAAAATTCAAGTCCATAAAAACCACATTAGACTTGAGAAAAGATTTGCAGCTAAAAGCTGAAGGATGAAGACAGAGGAACACACAGAACTTAACTGAACACCCAAAGAAACCAGTTGGAGACTTTCCACACATTTCAATCAGCAGCAGACCAAGACATCTACCAAGTTTCAGAACTATTAGTATGACTTTTTCCAGTCTCACAAGTCAAGTAATACGTCCAAATGCACAATCAGACTCAGTGTGAAAGGACTGGAAAATACTGATTTTTCATGTAAAATATATTTTTGTCATTCGAATGTACATGCCAAAAAAAACTATAGATAGATGTATAAAAATATCTTTCTTCTGAAGTGAGAAAGTTATATTATTCTAATAATTCAATTTTATCACCTTATTCACATCACTGAAAACGAAAGAAACCTCTATCAATACAAAAGGGTCCCGAGTAAACATTTTTACCTTTAAAATACGCACTATAACCAAATATCACAAAGTGTAAAGTACTTCACAAGTATATAAATGTGATGTGTAAAGCACTTCATAAACATATAAAAAGATGACCTTGATTCAAAAATGTTGTAGTCTAATTAGACAGTACATACATAAGGGAGTGGGAGGGAGAAGAGTGAATAGATGAAAGCATTGAAAAGAAAGGGTTGAAAGTTAAGCACACATCTTGTTAGCCCCATGACTCATAAGTATCTTATGTATATAGACACGCACCTATTCACTGGATGAGTGGGTCAACATTTCTCATACTCTTTTCTCAAGTTGTGTGTCTTCACGAGTCATTCGAAAAGAAGAGCGTGACAGGTTGTCAGACTGCTTCGGGAAGTGGGCTGAAGACAAACGGGGTCATATGGGAGAACTTGTGAGTGCAGAGAGTGAGAAACATGTCCAGAAAAGCTTCCAAGTCTTGTTCTTAGGTTGAACAAAGAGAAGATAGAAAAGCAAGTGAAAGTACGCTTTCGTGTACTTTTGTGAACAGGTAAGCAGAGTTATATTACATATGATCTTGAAGTGAAATCACAGCCTTTCAATCCAGCTAGCAAAGGAGATGTCATTCTGTGCTATAAGTAGTAAGACAGGCAGCTCACAAGCTCTAAGTCTTTGAGTAACAGACCATTGTGTCACGACTTCTCTTCCCCAAGTGTATCTTCACCTTCCATGATCAAAATATGAGACCAAACTTAACATTTAGAAATTCCATGCGGTATAATGTTTGTAGCCTCTATGTCTTGCCACCTAGGAAAATTACTGGAAGTTGCTGCACTATGGAAGTGAAGAACAAGGCTTTGAAACACAAACGTGGCATGGTATTTAGTTTATATAGCAACCAACACTGGCACATTAGAGAAATGAATTAATAATTAATAGCTCATAAATGTGTTAACAGCTCTTTACAATGACACAATGGTATGAACAGCAATTTTTTTACTAAAAGATCACTAACAGCTTCTAAACATGTTGATTATCACAACGAAAAAAAAATGTTTAAAAAATAAGTCAATAATTAGATCCCCCTTAGGTTATAACTGTTACATAAACAGCTAGTAAATGACTAAAACCAGTATTCTGAAGTAACTTCTACTCACTGGCTATTGTTGTTGTTACCAAAGCAAGATCTAAGGCAAAGAGGTAAATATTAGAATTGACATATGCAGCCTGGTTAGATGGTAAAGTAAAAACAAACAAACAAATATAAAAAAGAGCATGAGATCATTCATGTTTGAATATGTATGTTTATTTGCTTCTCTTATTTGTTGTTTTGTTTTATTGTGTTGTTGTAGGGGTTTTTTGGTTGTTATGTTTTGGTTTTCCCTAGGAAGAATGAAAAATGCTAGTTCTCAAACAAAGCAAAACATCACCTGTTCATAAAATTATACATAGAAAAGAATATTTAGGGATGAAAGAAGCTTCAGGCATAATTCAGCCTAAGCAATTTGTTCCTTTGTAGGGAGTAAAAGACCCAAAGTTCAAAACATGGTAGGGGAATAAGCAAATTTTTTGCTCTTATCCACATAGTCGGAAGTAATTTGCTTTCCCTATTATGATGATATGAGACTGACAAGGACAGGTAGAATGGAAATAGTATGTTACTTCTGTGGAGACTGCACTGACTTTGACAGCATACTTCTTATACTATATGGAAAATTACATTAATGCATCAGAACACATCTTGATCTCATCAAAATCAGAAAACTTTCATTAACAGAAAAATAAGTAGATCCTTATAAAACTCTACTCTCACTTTTTGCTGATTATTTGTGTTTAATGCGCATTATATTCCCCATATACACATGCATAAAAAATAAGAATATTAAATGTATTGGAATTCTAATTACTGGCAGCATTGTGGTTCAATTTGAAATACGTATCACTATACCAAAAACTATTTGAATAGAACTGGTTATAGAAAAGCGTGGAAGGATGTGAACGTGTGAGTAGGGGAGGACAACAGCTTCAGCACAGCTTCTGTGCTTCTGAATAAAGAGGCAGACATCCATGAATCATAAAGCAATACGCTGACAAAATTATCTTAATTTATTCCCCAGTTCATATACCCACTTATTGACTTTACACCACCTTTCTTCATACTCATTCTCTGTTCTTTACACAGAAAGTTTAGCACAGCACCTAAAAAAGTGACTGTTGATTTAAAAGATTGCTGCCATGAGCTCTAATTTATATGAACTCCTATGTGCAAATTCAGGCAAATGCTTCATTATTTGGCCACACTAGGACAACACATGGACCAGTCACAAATAAAAACCTGGTCCTCAGCTCCAGCAATAATTTCAGTCAAACCAAGTAAAAACAGGCTCAGAATTACATACAGAACAAGTATCTGCTCACTTTTTAAAAGGTTAAGAAATGCAGAAGTGGATTTTACTAAGCAAACAGTTAAAAGTTCACTCCAGTATGAACAAGTTGAAATGACTCATCTTCAACATACCATATATATTTATTTAAATATCTCATGAAAACTAAAGCTCTTTTCATGCTAGCTCAAAGCTTCTTCTGCAGCTCTCTTACCTTTCTCCTCATGGGCAATGACATTTCTGTCATAGTTTAACCTCATGCTCCTATACACACATATAGACTTGCACACATCCAATACTATAATTAATGTCACCTTCAGCCCAAATGGCCTACATCTGGTAATTTTGTTTTAAATAGAAAAACACTAATATATAAGTAGTTGCCTAGTTAGCAAAGTTGCATGGACTAGATCAAAGATGGGAAGTAGATCAAGTTATGCAGGAGGTCTACATGCAATCAGATCTACTAATTCATAGGTAACATACTAAAAATTGCACACTGAACTTTGTACATTGAACTTTGAATAAGTATTAGCAAGACTACACAGAGTTAAGTGGTTGTGGGAAAACTGTGTGGCACAAGACACCACAACAAGCAACAAAACTCTGCAGATTAAAACCAGTTAAATAAGCACACAGGAGTCAGACAAAGGTTATGTGAGATGACCTGATTACTACTGCCAAAATGACCCATGAAACATAAAACATTATATCACAAGATGACAATGACTGTACTAGAATGCATTGTATTTACTAATATAATAATTCTTCTAACACCCTGCAGATTCTCCAAGCTAAGTCCAGTTGCAGTGCCAGTAGACAGTTGTACAAATTTTCAGAAGTCATGAATGCATCAAGTTGCACTTCTTTGAAATAAAATGTGTAAAATTTTCATTCTGAGCAACAGCTGCAACTTGATCTAGTAGATATTGAAAGAAGACCATCTCTTTTATAAATAACAGACAACCATATAAGAACAAGGAGCCTGGCTGTTAAGAAGAGTTTAAACGAGAGAGGTTAAACTTTGAAATGTCATGGAAAATGCATTATCTTTAATCAGATGCTTATTATAATCACGTAACATGCTAATTCCTACCAAACTAACACAGTGGCAACTTTTGGTTTCAAACAACTTCAATGAACACCTGAGACCTAGCAGGAGGCCTGTAAAGAGCATCCCAACATTATTTTGAAAACCTAAGTGGATTCTGTAAGTAATAAAACATCTCTAGAAAGGGACTTAAATGCCGAAGTGCCTTCTTTATTCAGCGTGTATTTATCCAGAGGGCAATGGTTAGCACGACCATAAAAAGCAATCTAAGGTACACTAGCAAGCTGAGCACTGTGAATAGAGAGGACAAACAGAGTGGGACAGGGCAGTGTGCATGGTATTTCATGCAGAAGGGTGTGCAGGAAGTGTGGGGAAGCTCTGCCATCTCAAGAGATTAACCTAATTGATGGTTATCACTCTCACAGAAGGAGCCTTACTATGGTATCCATTCAGTGCAAAGGTGTGTCCTCTGCACTCACCAGGAAAGACACAGCAATCCAGATGGAGCTGCCACGGAAACATGCAACAGTCCAGACCTCAGGCTGCAGGGAGTGCCAGAGCCTCTCGCTGATATGGGATGGCAGTAGAGAAAACAGTTGTGTGAGGTGTAACCAGGTGGATGATCTACTCGGCCTGGTGGTAGAGTTGAGAGAGAAAGGAGAAAGGTTAAGAAGAATGATGAAATCTGAGAAGAGCATAGACTGGTGGGATCATGCTCTGGCCTCCCTCAGACAGGAACAGCCACCAGTAAAAAAACAAGATCAAAGGAGTCCTGTATCCTTCCCCTGTCAAACTGAAGACAGCAGCTCAGGGAAAAGGAGTGAACAGAAGCAAGTCCACACTCAGGGTAGCAGGTGAAACCCCTACCTTGCCCACCTCATCCTCCCTGGTGCCCCTGTACAACAAATATGTGGAAGGCCAGACAACGAATCAGGAAAATGAAGGTACATCTACACCACAGGTGTTGACAGGATCAGAAAGTCCTGCCCCCCCTATTATGATCACCTCTACAAGGAAGAAAAGAAGGGTTATAGTTGCAGGTGACTCCCTTCCGAGGGGAACAGAGGGTCCAATATGCGAGAAAGACTCCCCTCTGGGGAGGTTTGCTGCCTTCCTGGGGCCCAGATTAAAGACACCACCAGGAAACTTCCTAGCCTGGTACAGCTCTCTGACTAATACCTGTTACAGCTTTTCCATGTCGATGGTGATGAGGTTGTGACCCATAATCCAAGGGTGATCAAAAGAGACTTCAGGGACTTGGGAGGTTAGTAAGGGAATTGGGAGCTCAGGTTGTTTTTCTCCTCTCTCCTTCCAGCTGTGGGCAGTGGCATTAGAAGAAACAGACAAGTGCAGTCTATTAATACATGGCTCCATGGCTGGTGTCCCTGTCACAATATTTGAGTTTTGTGATAACAGGATGGCCTACATGGCACCAGGTTTGCTGGCATGAGATAGAGTTCACCTATCTCAGAGTGGGAAGAGAGTCTTTTCTCATGAGCTAGAAGGGCCCATTGACAGAATTTTGAACTAGACATGATGGAAGAGGGGGACAATACGAGGCTCACCTGTGACAAGCTGTGGGATGAGACAGCAAGGACAGAGGGGCAAGGTGCTAGCAAGGACACTCAGCTGGTGGCCATGACATGTGTTGGCCTCACTGGAGCACATTTGAAGTGTTATGGAGATGAGCCAGGGGCTCCTGAGGTAACAGAGGTCAATAGGAAAACACCAGTGAAATACTTCAAAGGAATTAAGGGATGTTCTGAGAAGGTGATGCAGCCAACAGCCCAGCTGAAGTGTCTCTACACTGGTGCTTGCAGCATGGGCAACAAACAGGAGGAGTTGGAAGCCACCATGCTGCTAGAGGCTATGACCTAGTGGACAATACTGAAACTTGTTGGGACAGATCCCATGACTGGAGTGCAGCAAATCAGGTAACGAGAGCAAGAGGCTAGCATGGCTGAGTCAAGACTTGCTGGTCAAAGTAAAAGGCAAGAAGGAAACGCACAGGCAGTGGCAGCAGGGACAGGTGTCCTGGGACAAGTATAGGAACAATGCCTGGTTGTGCAGAGATGGTGTCAGGAAGGCAAACGCGCAACTAGAGATAAAATTGGAAAGAGACACAAAGAATAACAAGAAGGGTTTCTACAATTATGTCCACCAGAAAAGGGAGGTCAAAGTAAGCATAATCCTCCTGATAAGCAAGACTGGTAAAGTGGTAATGGACAAGGAGAAGGCTGAAGTAGTCAACATCTTTTTAGCCTCAGTCTTCGCTGCCAAGCTCTCTTCCTACACCTCCTGAGTGGATGAACTGTAAGACAAGGACTAAGGGACCAAAGATCCTCATACTCTGAGTGAAGATCAGGTTTGTGGCCACTTAAGGAACCTGAACATACATAGGTCTATGGAATCTGATGAGATGTGTCCCAGAGTCCTGAGGGAATTGGCTGAAGTAGTTGCCAAACCACTCTCCATGATACTTGAGAAGTCACAGCAGTTAGGTGAAGTCTCTGGTGACTGGAAAAAGGGAAACATTGTGCCCAGTTTTAAAAAGGGTAGAAAGGAGAACCCTGGAAGCTATCAACCTGTCAGCCTCACCTCTGTGCCTGGAAAGATCATGAAACAGATCCTCCTAGAAGCTTTGCTAAAGCACATGGAGGACAGGGAGGTGATTCAAAACAGCCAGCATGGCTTCACAAAGGACAAGTGCTGCCTGGCCAACCTAGTGGCATTCTACCATAGAGTATCTACACCAGTGGACAAAGGAACGGCTACAGATGTCATCTATCTGGACTTCTGTAAAGCCTTTGACACAGTCCCCGCAACATTCTTCTCTCTAAATTGGAAAGGTATGGATTTGATGGGTGAACTGTTCAGTGGATGAGGAACTGGCTGGATAGTTCCACCCAGAGAGTGCTGGTCAATGGCACAACAACTGGATGGACACTGGTGACAAGTGGTATGCCTCCAGGGTCTGTACTGCGACGAATACTGTTTAAGATCTTCATAAATTACATAGACATAGAGGTTGACTGCATCGTCAGCAAGTTTGCAGATGACACCAACCTGAGTGGTGCAGTTGACATTCCTGAGGGACCTGGATAAGCTCAAGAAGTGCCCTTTAGGAACCTCATCACATTCAACAAGGCCAAATGCAAGGTCTTGCACCCAAGTCAGGGCAACCCTCAGTATCAACACAGGCTGGGGAATGAAGAAATAAGGAGCAGTCCTGCTGAGAAGGATGTGGGGGTACTGGGGCATGAAAAGTCAGACATGAGCCAGTAATGTGTACTTACAGCCCAGAAGGTCTGTCATATCTTGGGCTGCATCAAAAGCAGTGTGGCCTGCAGACCAAGGGTGGTGATTCTGTCCCTCTGCTCTGCTCTGGTGAGATCCCACCTTCAGTTCTGCATCCAGCTCTGGAGCCCTCAGTGCAGGAAAGACATGGACCTGTTGGACAGGGTCCAGAGGAGCGTGCCAAACATGATTAGAGGGATGAAACACCTCTCCTATAAGGACAGGCTGAGAGAGTTGGGGTTGTTCAGCCTGGAGAAGAGAAGAGTCCGGGGAAAATTTGTTGAAGCCTTTCAGTACTTAAAAGGGGCCTATAAAAAAGATGGGGACTGATGTTTTAGCCAGGCCTGTTGTAGTAGGACAAGGGGTAATGCTTTTAAACTAAAGGAGGGGAGATTCAGGCTAGAAATTAGGAAGAAATTTTTTACAATGAGGGTAGTAAAATACTGGACCAGATTGCTCAGTGAGGTGGTAGATACATCTTCCCTGAACACGTTCAAGTCCAGGCTAGACCGGCCTCTGAGCAACCTGATGCAGTTGCAGATGTCTCTGTTCTTTGCAGGAGGCTGAGACTAGGTGACGTTTGAAGGTCTCTTCCAACCCAAACTATTCTATAATTCTATGTAGCTTTCAGGAAAGTCAAACTAGTGACTTACATTGCTTTCGCTCTAAGACTGCAAGAATGACAGCTTAAAGTGGATTTCTTACTAATGTTGTAAGTATGCTGTAAGTGAAAATAAGAGTCTTCTTTATATATATATATATATATATTTTCTAAACAAAGCTATATAATTATTTTACATATAGGATATTTTAAGAGAAACTCCACATATAAATCAGTCCTATTTAATAAATCATGTTATTAGGAGCAGAATGGATTATTGTAGGGACACAGATCTTAACTCTTTTTAGAATCTGTATAAACTGCCTTGTGATAATGTCCAATTATTTCATCATCCACCACTAATACAGAGTAATATTTGCTAAACTGCTCAAATGATTTCAAAAATCAAGGAGATATGAAGTCAGTCTACATGTCATCTTCAGAAACTATAAAATGTATATGCCACAACATTTCCTGTGCCAAAATCAATACTGTCATGTTTCTGATTTCTTAACACAGATGTCCCACATTTCTTTGCATGAACACTATTGTGGAGTTTTTCTGAATCTGCATAAAAATTTGATCAGTCTCCTGTACCTGCCTCATTTTGAAGAGTATAAGGATCAAAGAGAAAGACATAGAAGAAAGGAAAAGCCTGCATACAGGGATAAAATATTTCTGGGTGGATACAATTAGAATTTTTACACTATGCATGTTAGGTGGTATTCAGGTACATTACAAGTGTACCACAAAAATATATGTTTTGAGTGTGTTTAGTAAGTGAAAAATATTTCTGTTCAGGAATAACACAGGATTTTATTTAACTGGTATCTGACTAAGCAAGTTTAAAAGCCAAATATAAGCTCTCTACAGCACATTTGGAGATAAAATGTTTTGCAAAATGTATCTCCAAAGCCACACCCTTTAAACAATTGGAAAATGTTTAAATACATTCGAAATCTTGCATATCTTTGGCTATAATGATTGCAGATATTGAAAAACTATTGTTGCTGAATGCTTTCAAGATGCCAGTGGAGAAATAGGCTTTTATAACATTATCAATGAAATTACAGGACTGATGAGCATCTTCTTCACAAGGGGAGAATTCAGCAAAATTAATTGCATGTGTGTTTTTTCATAAAGTGACAAAGAAATAAAAATACAAAAATATCTACGTTTTTGTTCTCAGTGTTGGTTGGCAGCACTGCAATGGTTCCACTGTACCTTGCAGCACAGAGGATGGTTCTGCTTGAGCCAAAACATGCTAGATAAAATGCAGAAGGCCACAGGACAGAAACAGAAAGTTCTGTAGAACAGGCAGACTAATAAGCAGTTTGTCAAATTAATTTTTCACCTTAAATTTATGAAGTCACACCATTGGGGTGAACCAAATCTTGTGTGCTCCAACATAAAAACAAAACAAACAGAAAACAAACAAAAAACCCACTACTTTTTTAAGGTATTACAATAAAAAAAAAAAAATAGGAAAAATCTTTGATATAGCTAGGCCAGGTAGATCCTAAATTAGAGAGTATACATCAGCCAAATCCAACATATTTAAAATGGAGAAAATTTCTCAGAGCTTAAACAAGAATTAACAAATTTCCCCTAATAAGAATTTCTTCAAATCAGAAACACCACTCAACAAGACTTGTCTTAAGACACAAACAGAAGAAAAATAAGAGACGGAAAACATCTAAAACAAAACTAAGTATCAATACAAGAGTGTAAAGAAAAGTATATCAAATATCATTTACTCTAAAAGTTTGCACTTACAAAGCATACTTCTCGAAAATAATTTAGAATTCTGAAGTTGTTTTGTTCAGTCTTTCAAAAATACCTCTAAAATCAACACTTTTCCTACCTCCATTTTCAGAGTGAAAGGCACTTTTCAAAACACTGTAGGGTTTAACATGTTGACATCCTCCCAAGCTATGAAAACATTATTAGAACACTCTCCATCACTAATTTTTAAAGCCCTGAACTTGACTTTAACTAGCTGTGCACCAATGAATACTACATACACCAGGAAATATCCTCTTTGGAAACTGAATTAAAAGTGAACTGAAAAAGCTGTATTCAACCTTTCAGTATCATCCTCTGCAGAAGTCCATGAAGATCAATTTTGGAATCAATACAAACCCATGGCAGGGACAACAGTGTTCTGGAGATTTTGAAGTCTTTTGTTGAGTCAGTATTATTAAAATAATGGGGTAGAAAAGTTGCAATTCAATTTAACATGACAGATTACATTCCTAGCAGTGATAACAACTGAGTTTAAGCCTAATTCATGTTGTACTATAAGTCTGTTTGACTATATATAAAATATATCTATGGAAAACTCCGAGAGTTCAGATTTCTGATTGAGGTGTATTAATCAAGTTCAAACATGTACTGCTAGCAACTGACCAAACATTTGAATTCCAGATTCCTGGATCTCAAGATTTATAGTCTTGAAAGAACAGCACTCTGAATTTAGGTTAACTTCAATATCTATAATAAGATTGAGATAAACTTAGATCTTATTTCTCTAATCTTCTAATATTGTTTCACTCTAGATGAACGTGACCTGTGTCTGTTTGCTTAGCTCTAGATAGTGATCTAACTGCTGAACTGCAAGTAATGGAGCTTTTTAACATATAGCAACTGGACACAGGCTATTTCTGTGAGAGGTCCCATACATTTATCTGTCTAAGAAGAAATTACAGGAAATAGGACATGATGAAAATGATTTTTGAGATACATAACAGCAGCAGAAGCAATAAGAGAAGATACTGAGCATTGTAACAGTGGAATTGTTTTAGCATACCAATAGATCTCAAAACACCTTTAAAAGGAAACTTCAATAATCAGAGGAACCTTTTTTTTAATTTTAAGGCAATGAGAACACAACTTGTAACAATCCCATTCCACTGCAAACTTCTAAAGTAACTTAAAGTGTCAGTCTGTACTGGCCATCACACTGAGCAGACCAAATACCAGTCTACGTCTACAACAGAGTAGAATGTGTTTTATCACGTATCCCAATATTAAAGATTAGTGTGTTATTTGTCCACACATTAATACTCATCCATGACAAGACTGCCTATCTTATACTTAGCCTATGATCAGTATAGTTTACAAGATCTGTCTGCACAAAGCCCAAGAACATCATGGCTGCAAAGTAACCAAAGGTTCTCAGGGAAAGCAAACACTTTTCAAAATTAATTCCAGAAAGTTAAAATATTTAATTTAAAATTGACATACATTTTCTTCAAACTAATATTTATTTCATTCAATTATATCCTTTCCTGACAAGCCCACATTGTTCAAATTTAGAAATAGAGCATAAAAGTGTGCAGTAAATTATTTTTTATGTGGCTATTATTTGATGGTCTTCATACTAACATCCACCTTGTTAATGAATGGAGAATAGTTTCAGTAATTTGCATCTCCCACTGATATTGATAGTATTATTTGGAATTACTAGAGTTTCATAGTCTCTCAGCAAAGAAGAAAATTAATATTCAGCAATGGTTTAACAATTAACGGGATGAGTAAGGGTAAAGCATGTCATACTGCAATGCACAAAAACTCCATGCCTCTCGTTAACACAGTCCAAGGGATAATACAATTACTTACAAAGTCAGCTTTCCTCTGAATTGAGGTAGCCTTTGACTTAAAAAATGAACAAAAACCTATACATGAATATGCACAAAGTGTCCAGTCCTAAGAGACAGAACACATCTATAGACAAATTCAAACAGAAAAACCTACAATATTACTGCATAATTAACTGTTCTAGCAGCTAGTACACCCCCAGCATTGAAGATGTTACACATAAATGCACCACAAACAGATTTAAGTTAAGGCTGCAGTATAGCTTGCTCTTTCACATATTCTGTGTCCTGGAAAGAAAAAGGGGTGGCAGGGGGTAAGAGGGTAAGACAGGGAGCATGTGCCATGGTTTATTGCCGCCTTGCCTTAAACCTTGACACTCTGTTTTTTCAGAATTTCATCCGGCAACTTATTTTTCATTAACGCATTTTCTCTAGGAATTATTAAAAAAGCTTTTCCATGGGTTTTATCTTGCGTAGTTGTATATGTACATATGAAGGATAGAGACGGAACAAATGCATAAAGAGCTGATGACAAGTATAACTAATAGTTTCACTGGTGCTGTAAGTAACAGGACAGAATCCAAAATACAGTATTTGAGTGAGAAAAGTTATTAAACTTTTTTTAAAGAAAATACAAGCAAACAAACATTTCAAGGGAACACTGGACTGAGAAGACAGAATTGCTCCTGGGTAGGGCACGGGAGTTGGTTTTTAAATGATGAATTACTGTGCACCTCTACATGCTGACAGAACTGAAGAAATCCAGTGTAATTGACAAAAACCTGTCATTTCAAACCCAAAAGCATTCTGAATGCCATTGTTTCACACTAGAGGTCACCCCCAGTAAGAAAATGTAATTGTAGCATCTTTTATTTTCCACCTGTAGCTGATACAATATTGAAAGGCTGCTCCTTATAGTAAAGAGGTAGGGGTTTTTTTTGTTTTGTTTTGTTTTGTTTTGTTTTGTTTTGTTTTGTTTTGTTTTGTTTTGTTTTGTTTTTTTGGTGAGGCTAGTATGCTAAAAATTTCAGTCAAGCAGAAAGAAACTTCATTAAACAGGATTTACTTTCCACTACCATACAGAATCAGTTAATTACTTACCATATTGACAGAGATTTTGTTAAGGAAACCATACGTTTGGCTTTAGGGATTGTCTGTAAATAAACAATATAATAACATTTCAGCTGGGACAATGTTATACCTATCATGACCTTTTTGATATTTTCTTTATTGATAAAGGTCAGCATTGACGGATAGATATTTTATGTACATGTATGCTGCTGTGCCTGACATTTATTTGCATTTGATCAAAAGAAGTAGAATATGTATAATACTTAAAGTGAGTACACTCAAAATACTGTTATTTATCATTTATTTGAATTTCAACAGAATGCATGTCTATGTCACCGAAAGTTATTATTTAGGGGGATTTTCAAAAGAAAGAACTGTATATTAGGTTGATTATAAGATCAACAAACAGACACAGTGATTATTTGCATGTGCATTGCTGTACACATGATCACAAATTTCTAACTAGGATTTCTAAAATTATGGTTTGAAAATGGATACAGGGATAAGGATTTAGAAATGCTACATTTATTTACGTGTCCATACAAGCAGAAGTTTGTACTGAGTGCAACTGAGAAACATTTCTAGCTCTTCCATTGATAAAACCAGAAATCATCATCTTTTAGTTGCCAGAGCTTAAAATATTTACCTCTTAGTAGTGTTTACTTCATGCCTCCAATTTTTTCAGCAAGGCAATCTTATTCACAGGAAAGATACAGGTAATGTTTATGCTAAAAAACTAAGTGCAATAAACAAAAAGGAACTGACAGGATTGGGCCACTTCACTGGGTTTTGGTTACTATGCTCTGAATAGCCTAAAATGGTATATGTGCCAAAGCACCTCGAATGGGCAGTGAACCATAATAGCTATCATTTCCCTGAATACTCCAGCAAATTACCCATCTGGCTTGCCTGGATTATCCTGCTTCATTTGGATAGGATGTTTATTGTCCAGAATGGATGATGTACGACAGCTTTGAAATGTTGTGTGATAAAACATTGCATCACATAGCCATGTAGTTCTTTTCTACGGAGAGACACCTACAGCAAGCCTTGGGGAACAGGAAGGACAAAACCAACTCATCAGAAACCAATGGGCAGCAGTGTAATGTGCAGTCACTCTAGTAGTGTACATGTAGTCATGTATAACCTTGCATTTCTTAGCCCAAGTGTTCCTGTAATGCCTGTAAACTCTTGGATACCTTTAAGATACAGAAATTTCTATTTTATTTTTTTTATTGTGGAATAAAAGAAAATATTTTATTTTGTGTTTTAAAAGATGCAAGATTATGGCAAAGTGGTGTCACCTCTCTTTAACAGATTTTTCATTTCATTCCAGAAGAAATGATTATATAAATGTAACATGATAAAGAACTGACACTTCTGTTTTATTTTGTGGGAGTAAAAGTATTTGGAAATTATTTTTTTAGGCAAAAATCAGAAAAAAATCAAAACTAAGTTATGAAGTTTATAAACCTGAAGGAGTTTATTAAAATAAAAGCACATAAAATTCCAGATTGTAGAGAAGAAAAAAATCAAGTAGGTTAAACAAATAATGTGCTAAAAAATGTATCCATTAATTATATAGCTTCATGTATTTCAAAAACCTAGCTTAAACGCCCATTATCTCAACTACAGAAGTCCTCTGGTCTATGTACATTATTGTAACTCATGCTTTTTACTCAGTTCAGAGTTTATCAAGAGGTCCTTTTGCTTGCTTTTCTTTTAAGAGAGTTGATGGGCTTTTCAAAACTTAAGACTGACAGGGAGTCTAGTTTTAACTGCTTTTTTGACTAAATGATTAATTTTCATTTACACATAATGTACTTATATTCTATTATTTAATTACAATCAAAACAGTAATCTACTTCTTACAGGTGCCTGTGAGATCAGAGAGGAGGGTGAAAATGGCTATTCATAACTAGTCTGCAGGTAGTAGAATTACATTTTATTTTTATTAAAAAGGACTTGAAAAGGCTTGCAAGAGTTGGGAGGAGGGAAGGGAGCAAACAAAAAACAAACAACAAAACACACACACACAACAAACAAACTCTTCCCTTAAGAAAAGTTTTTCCAAAACTTAGATAATTCCATCCTTATGTTCATCCTAATGTGAGTTTGACTTCTTTCAATAGTATTTCCAGGATCCATTAACATGCTATTAAATCTTTGAATCACAGAACCATGTTTATAAGTAGCTAACAAAAGTTATTATTGCTATATAGATTGAAAAGTCAGAAAAATCTGACATAATAAGTTAGCAGTTCAGACATGCTATGATACACAGGCATAAACTCAGTCATAAACAGTAAGTATATGCAGACGTACCAGGAAAGTTGGTACTAACTCAACAACTAATTTAGATGTGATTTGGAACGAATCTGATTCTGTTTCCTCCAAAACTGCAATAAACATCAATTTTTGATTCCTAAAGACCTCTTATAAGCCAACAGATGTTAAATTCACCACAGATATTTTTACTGCTAAAAATATATGCCTATGCAACTTTGTATTTATAAACATACAATACAAATATTTGAGCCAGAAGTGACTTTAAGGTACTATCCACTCATATAATGTGATTAGCAGAACATGTTACACAGGTAGTATGGAATATATGGCAAGCTGCTATGCATGAGGACCCGTCTCTCCTATGTTCTTCTGCAAGAGACTCAATCAGTTCCTAGGATTTCAGCAAGAAGAATGATTTCAAAATAATCAACTTGTACTTTTTCAGTGTATCTTATTTTAAGGTCTAAACAGGAATGAAGAAACCAGCAAAATAAAATTATACTCTTAGAAGCCTTTTTAATTATTTATCTTCTACATGTTTTCCCGGTTCTGGCAAGAGGAAATTACAACACTCAGTCTGAGAACTTCTATAAGCATATTATTTCATCTGAAACCCAAATGTTTTGATGGTTCTAATTGCCTGGAATGATATTTAAAGCTTACAAAACCAAAAAGATTGCCTCTTTGCCTGCTTTTTTTCTGCAGGAGTATAGGCATCTGCATCATCCATTCCTTTTTGTTTCATTTTAATGATCCCACTGCCAATTCAAGCTCTAGAAGCTACGGTGTTGTAGGAAGCTATACTCTTGCTAACAAACCCTGTTACTCTCAGTAGCCTGATAGGACTGCTCTGCCAGTGCAGATGTCTTACGTCTGGTACCAAGTTTCCTCTATGAGACCAAGTCACAAGTTTCTACAAAGAGCTGAACTGCATGGTAGCCCATGGAATTCTGAGCATGGAGACACCTGAGTACCATGTAGCCCCAGGAAACAGTCTGACTTCTATCTATGCACAACGCATATTTAATGACTGACTTAAGAACTGTATTTATACATATAAAAATGTATATGTGTGTGTTTGTGTGTGTGTATATATATATCTGTCTATAATATAACTCCAAGCATGCAACAAATCAGCCTCGAGCTGACAAGGACCTTCTCATGTGTGCCGTTCCCTGTCTGGAAGAGGCTACAGATGGAACAGAAGATGAGAGTAACAGGAAATGACTTCTCTGGCAGAAATCTTGTTTCAGCAAGAGAAGGGCACAGAGTGAATCAGTTCTTTCAGGTGGTCTGTAGAGAGGAAATTTATGAGGAAGAGAAAAAGAAAAATAAAGTGGCAGAGAAGCTCATGGAGAAGGGAAAAAATAAGCAGCTTTCACCTTCTTTCTGACATCAAGCAGCAACTGAAGGCTGCTGTGATAACAAGGAAGAGGAAAGTAGCAAGCAGAGAAGAGTGAGATGTCTCTGGTACAGCTGAGAGAATTTAGGACTTGAAAGGATAACAACCAAAATCCTGACAAATGTTCTGGAGTGCAACTGTGATACAGAATGGCAGCTGTTACTGTTTTACTCTATAGAATTAGCTTAATGTACAAGTTGTTAAAAACAAAGTGAGTCCAGGAGTGGATTTTGGGGACAGATAGTCTAAACCTGAGGTAGAACAGGTAAGACAGGAGGGAGTTGGGCTTGGTTGGGGTAAAGGGGGAAAAAAATAGAGTTACAGACAAGAATTGCAGGGAAAGCAAAATTATCCAATTCTAATGTTTGCACCATAACTTCACTTTACTCCAAGGCAGAACCAGGCCCCTGTGAAGCAGAGAGGATCTCAATTTTTCAGTTTTTATCTGGACGGCTGCAAACAATAGCATTCAGTTCTATCCTTCAGAAGAAACATTTGTCAAGTTAATCTACAAGACTAGGCAGAAGAAAGCACTCTTGATCTGGGATAGGGAGTCCTGAAGCTGTAAGTCATCCATACTTCTCCTCTGCCATAGAATCTTACAGCTCTAAAAATGTGTTAAACAGTTTTCCTAATATTTTGCTGGCCTAAGTAACCGAGAATTCTGTATAAAATTAGGAAGCAACATACATAAAGAGGACAAATTGCTGACTGACAAGTTTTTTATCATATACGTTGGCCACTGCTGAAAACTGATACCAGTGATTGAAGATCCAGTCCAGTACTAAATATATGATCATTGAGATCTAAGTTGTCCTACAAGACCTTCTGTTAACACACTGCAACTGCAAAAGCCTAGGTCCTATGAACAAAAACAGATTAGCTAAGCATGAGAAAGTAAACACACAAATTTGGTCAAGTTTTTATTTGTAAGTGAAAACAATACTAGTAAAGCAAAAAATACAGAAAAATAACCCTTATTATATGTATCTATATATCTGTATATCTATATATATATTCTTTAAAGGGGTTGAAAAGGACAACTAAAGGGCTACATCCCAGATCTTGTGACATACAATGCACCATGCCAATGCATGGGTTTCTGTACTTCTCAAGCCTAATTTTCATCATACATTTGTTTTTCGAACCATGGTATAGATTATAACACTGCAGTAGCATTTGATTCAGGATGGTGTAAAAACCCCCTACCCTCTCTGCAACTGATTTTGTTTAGAAACATGAAAATGTCTATTTTTCTTTGCAGTAGGAATGTGCAAAACTGAATCAAATACCAGGAACAAACCAACAGAACCCATAACCAATCAGAACCTATAACCAACTGATCTGCCAGCTTTCTCTCTGTGTCATTAAACTTGCTGGTTGATAGGTATTTTTAAAAATGATGTTAACATATCACACTATGCTTGTATATAGCTAGACTACATACAGTACAGGAGTTTCTTATTTCTCCAGTCCTAGTTGATGGCTCAAAACACAGCCATTCATGAAAAGTGTTCTGTACGTTCAAAAGCAAAAAAAATGTGTGCCATATCTCAGTTCCCTGGAAGAATAACCACCTACACCCTTACAGCAGATGCCATCGCAGTTGTGTAGAAGAAATAAAACACAACAGTAATTAAACAGACAACTATTTGCTCTTGCAAGTTAAAGCTCTACAAAAGGTGCTCGACTAATTATTGCTGCACTCCTGGCCAGCAGTGGTCTGATTTACAGCCAGAACTCACATACTTTTGTGTCACAGAACTGGGCTGAGTAATAAGGAACAGGAATTTCATATTCCCCACATGGGATATGTATTTTTGACTATTCCTAAAGTTGCATTTAAAAGTGTACCTCAAACACAATGCTTAACCTCAATACAAGTGCCCTGATCTTGGCCATATAGATTAGATCACTTTTTTCCTTGGGCCTGTAATTAATTTTCTTTGAAAATTACTTGAAAATGTATTTAGTTCAGACATGCAATTAAGTAATCATTGCTTTCTTTTATTTCTTATACTCGTGCATGTGCCTACAACAATTTTTCATTAGAATTTCCTTTGTCTAACAACCGGCTCTGACTAAGAAACCAAAACATTGCATAAACATGCCAATAGAAAAAAAATGTTTAGCAGAAATTCAGAAACAAGGATACATTCAGGGTCTGATTATATGCATTTTAAGCTGTGGTGTCCCTTTTACTTTTTGTTCATCTCTTTGTCTTTGTTCCCTCCACAGTTCCAGCTATTTTTATCGCTATACTCACTGCCAAAAAGGTCTCTCCATTTAGAAACCAACATGCCTCTATATGACCCTGTTCCATAGTCCTTCTTTTGACAAAGAAGAAGAGTAAGGTGTTGGCTTGGTGTCAACAGCAGGTTTTAAAGTCATCAGCAACAGGAAGCACCAAAGAGATCTGAGCCCTCTTTAACATTAAAGTTTGCTGTGCCAGTTCAGCAACCTGAAGTCCAAACCAGACTCAGACTCAAGTCTCGTCCTTAATTAGAAGAAGTAAATGTTACTGCAAAGCCAGGTGGCAGGACGTTTTAGGATATCAACTGAATAACTAGGAGAACATTAACTCTGATTTTAGGTAGAAAAAAAAAGTTCTGGACTTCTGTTCAGTTGCTGCATTTGTTTGAACAAATTCCTTCCCCTAAATGTAAGATAAAGAGAAATGAGAAGTAAGAATTCCCCAAAAGCATGAGTAGAGTAGAGTACAGTACAGTATAGTATAGTATAGATTTTTTTTAACTTGCAACAATCAATATCCACTTGTAAGTTTACAGATCTAGTTAATGGCAGGAATATATTTGATCCTTAAATTATTATTTTAAAATTATTTAAATTATTTTCCTGCTGATGTCTGTGCATAAATTTACAAATATCTTCTGATTTCTCTCCAATTACTCTTCTGTAGAAAGATAATTATGATTATTTTTGTTTTAATGTGTAAAAACAACTTCTTGAGAATAACTGAAAGGCAATAAATATAAGCTCTTCATGCACTAAAAAGCTGCTTTTGAAAATGAGATAAGCTCATTTCAGCATCTTTGCAAATTTTGTCTAAAACACTTAGAAAATTCAATGTGCATCCAATTGTACCATATGTCTTCAAGGCAGCACTCAGTATTGCCACCTTGCCATAGTCTGGATTTAGGATAGGAAGGAGATACACCTTTGCGTTCTCTCTGCGAAGCTCAACAGGTTTAACAGTCTGTGTAGAGAGATAGAGGTTAAAAGACTATATACACTTTTGAGATTTACCTCAATTCTTTTCAGCTCCTTGGTACTAGGTAAAGGGTGGAGTGTTCCAGGGAAAACCAGCCAACCAATTATGCCTATGTAAGAACAAACCTAGTCCATGTAAAAGCCACCTACTTATATCATTTCCCAGATTATCAAAAATCATAAATTAGGAGGCTAGAAATCTCAAAGCTGACTTAAATACCATGAACTTTAAAGGAGGGGAGAGAAGAAAGGAAGAAAATAACATACGTTTTTATTTACCATCTTTGTTTTGAGTCTTTAGGACAGACCAAGGTCAAATTTCAAATTTTTCTCTGTACCTAGGAGTAAAGAAACTTTTTGCCTTGTTTCCTCATACTCTCAGTGGAAGGTATACTTTCTAATCTATACCTGTTCTCAGAAACCAGAGCCTGAGGTAAACATTGCACTACCAACATTTTGTGACAAAACAGCAAGGACTGGCAATGCTCCAAACTCATCACTAGAAAAAAGAAAGCGTTCCCTACCCTCACGAATAGAAGGCTTACAGTTTTATTCAAAACAAACTAGACATACAACTTTTATTTCTTCAGGTGTACAGCAGAGCCAGTTCCACTGCTCAGCTTCCTAAATTTGCAGGGAGACACTATTACTTGTGTGGCCATCCAGCCATGGTTCACCAAGCCTAAATTTCAAAGTCCAAAGTTCATGAATCTTTAGATCAGATGTCCTTTAGATAGCAGCCCCACAGTGGAGAACACAACTATCTTTAGCTCAAACTCTTCACCTGTTTTCAAAAAAAGAAAAATCTTCAGTTTGCAAGTTATACCAGAAGCATATGATAACTTAAATTCTTCATCAGTTAAAAGAAGAACTTTAGAACACTGTAAAATCAAAGTTCTCTCACCTTTCCCTGTAGCACTGGTAGACTTGTGGCACAAACTAGAAAAAGACATATTTTATTACAGGTAAGAGTTAAATAGAAATACTCCAAGTCTGGCTAATATTCTCATTTTCTTCAGTTTGACCCAAGTCCAACACTTTTTTTTTTTTTTTTTTTTTTTTTACTTCAATAAGAAGCCAATCCATCTTCAATTTTTGTACTGAAGCCATCTCAGCTGATTTGCTTAGCAGCATACCAATGACTTCATTATTTTCTCTCCAATGAAAATAGGTTCAAGCAGCCAACTCTTCTTCCTTTCATGAAAACTCAACATCTCTAATGGCTTTTCCAAGCAAAGCCTAAATCTTTCTTTGGTCATCTAGACTGCACAGTAGTAATGAGTCCTCTGCACAGTGGTAATGAGTCCTTGTCTGCCACAACAGTTTTTCTTTATTTTGGCTGTTTTCCCTTATGCTTCCCTATATCTGAAGAAAGATTTGTAAAATTCAGATTCCCAGATGTTCCAACTGCTCATGATACTGTATTGAATAGTGAACATTTTGTAATAACAAGCCAGACAGATTAGAGAAGAGGTGACACAGCTGGCAATAATTTTGATGTGGTTCTGGGCAGCAGGATGGGCAATTTTTTAAGGGTATTCTTTATTTCTTCTCCCATGATCTACCATTTAAAATTGAATTGCCCTTAGATGGGATTTTCATGGGAATTAAATGTCCAGCTCCAGTTGAATATCAATAGAATTTTGAGCCTCTGATTTCCACATTCTGCTTTGAAGATCCTTGCCATAATCTATTTGAAGAGTATATCTGTCCACCTATAACATACTTCCAGTTAACTATATGCTAATCATATATTTGTTGTGCACATTCAATCTCACATTTTTAAATGAGGACAAAATGTAAATAATTATCAAGGTTGTAGAAGTAGGGAAGAAAAACATTTGACGAAATTTATCCCAAGCACAACACAGTTTTGCATTCAGAATACAAGGAAATGTACATTTCTATCTGTGAAATAATAATTTGACGTTAATAAAAGAACCAAAAGTAGTGACACAAAAACTTCTGTTCTGGTTTGTATAATGTCTCCTCCCTGGCGTATTTCTGAAACATCTGTTTCCACCACTAGAGAACTATAGCAAGCTGGAAAACTGCAAATTCCCTTTGTTGCAGTTTGATTAAAATACAGTACCACCTCTGATTGCACTAATTTATTTTAGGGCACACCATCCTTTCAACATAATCTCAGAGAAATGTCTCTTGAATCTCTCTTTCTTTTAACTTATTATTTATGTCTTATGCAGATCTGCCCAATAATAGCAGAAATCACCTCTATGTAAAAAATGAGGAGTGAGCTATAGTTCAATTTAAGAAGTATCTTTGGAGCATATAACTTCAGTCACAAACACACGTAAGCTGAATTGTATTATGTGGGAAAGTTGTGTTTCTGACTTGCCTTTCATGTTGAAATCCAGAGACAGGTGTCATAAAAATAATTTTACCAGCATTGAATTAAAAATACATTTTGTCAGTTCTCATTGCTCAGAAAGTATGAGACTGACAATACTGACAGAAAAAAAGTATAAGGGTCTTTTTAATAATAATTATTTAATAATAATAACAACAATAATAATTACTTCTAGTACTTATGATTCAGTCTCCCTTCTTTAATAACAAAATTTCAGTCTCCCAAGTGGAAACCAAGTGCATGAAACACCAGATCCCTCTGTGTTTGGTCTTGTTGCTCATCTACCTGTGGAAATCTGCATCAACTCCAGTGAGTCATTCGCTAAAGTGTTCAGCACATGATGGGACATGTTTTAGAGGCAGGCTTGCTCAAGGACTGCATTTCACTTCCCGACACAATTAATTGCATTATGAGTCAGAGTTCTAATGAAGATAAGTTGTTATGTCTCAATGCAACTGTTCTGGGAGAGAGAGACAGCCACAGAGACAGAGAATTTGGACAGCCTTGCGTTGTTTATCAGGCACACAAGGTCAGGAGGTAAATGGTCAGAAACCACAGGATACTTTGGTCAGTCTATTACAGTGATTTTGTTGTCTCAGGTGAACTTTAGAAATCCCTGAAGTTTGAATATTGAGGAGCTTATTAAGAGCTAGGTAGGAATGGAAGCGGACAGACTAGATAAAAAGAAAATATCAGAGTACATTAACCGGAGTAAGTACATAAAATGCCTGCAGTTGCTTGCCTGCAATTCCAACTAATATATGCCGCATTTAAAACTACTGCAAAGCATTCCTACAGTCTATAATACAGACAAGGGAGTATTACACTCTAGCAGTACAAATGTTATTCTATTTTTGTTTAAATTATCTAAATTTAACAGAAAATTTTCCAAGGACCAAAATGAGATTGCCAGTACCTCCAGCATTCGATTAAACTTGATTTGCAACAAAGAATGGACTCTCTCACATGTAAGAGTACTTCCTTTGCTCTTTTGTCAAATTAGAGCCAAGATCCACAAAGGGTCACAGAATTAAAACAAAAACTATGTATATGAACAATTTAAGAATTGTTCTAATTCCAGAATTACGACAGCAAAGAGAAAATTAAGTATTGATGTCCTGAGAGACTACTACAGTAAGTTTGGGAAACACTGAAGAAGTGCAATGAATAATTATTAAAAAAAGAGAACAATCATTATGTTCTTATAATAATACTAGTTTTTCACTCTTCAATTGCCAGACACCCTTAAATCCTGACAAACATTGATATAGTAAGATACCAGTAAGCAGAAAACAAGTTTGTAAATGTCTCTTGCATCAATGGAACTTGTCTGTATTATAGACAAGTATTCTACATCTGGGCTCCATTCATTTCATGGAAAATATTTTCAACACTACACTACCACATTTTCAGGACACATTGAGTCTCAATTAGTTCCTTTGTCTTTCTTAACTGTTCTCTCAGTAACCAGACAAAAATGTAAATGTGATCAAGACTGATCAAAACAGTTTTGTATACAAGTTAAACTAACATATCTGTCTGGTACACATACAGTACATCTCGTTTCCAAGTTCGCTCTTAGATTTCTGAGGTATAAACCACCAGCAATTCTCTTGCTATGAGTTGATGCCAGCTTTCTTTGCTTTTCTGTGTCTAGTTAGTGCAGTTTTCCAAAATTCATTTTTCCCTTTAGTACCACATTGGGGCCAAGTAAACAACTCACAGGAGCCTTTAGAGATGAACCCTAAAGATGCGTTCCTCAGAAAGGATTTATGAACAGTTTAAACTCACCCTGTTCTTACAACATAAGGAGGAATGTTGCCAAGTTACTAACACCCTAGGGTCACAGATGCAGTCATAACAAGAATGCATAACTTCCTTACAAAGCTGGCCTCTCTAAGACAGCAAAGATGTAGCTTTTTAGCCTAAGATATTCGGGTTACTATAATTTTTACTCTTTTTTTGGTAGAACACTTAATGAATGGATTCTAAATAACAGCACATTTCTTTGAAAACTAATGCCATGCAAACAAGGGAAAAACAAAAACGCACAAGTAGCACTTCAGCTCATTTTCAAAGGTTTGGTTGGGGGAAGAGATGAAAGTCACCAGAACATGCGTGCCTATAAAGATGCTGAAAGAGAGGCAGGGAAGAAGCACATAGTCATCACAAAGGGTAAGCTACCTGTTAGGAAAGGACTAAGGTCAGATAAAGGTTATTTTCCACAGTGTCTCTTTATGCTTGTATTTTAAGGGTTCACAGACATTTTAGCACAGAAGCTTCTTACAATTACACTGCATTTAAAAAATTCTAAAAGCGAATGTATTCTCCTTTTCCTGAGGGAGAGAAACCTAGATATATAGCAACGTGGGGCACTTCACACTTCACCAAACCATTCACATAGCTCTGATTTGTGACTTCATAAATATGTACTTAATGTCTACCTATCCTATGACTTTATAAAAATACTATCCTGGTTTTGTATGAGCAAAGTTTTGCATTTCAAATGAAATTGTTGTCCCATGAGAGCCAGATTAAACACCCTGTTAAGCACTGATTTAAATGTAAAATTAGATTGGATTACCATCATGGCATTCAACTTGATCTGAACTCAGAATGTTTCTGGGCTCATTTATCCTTGCAGAAAATCACACTGTTTTGCACTGAGATTAACACTCTGACATGGCAAACAAGCATGCCATGTAACGTCTGAGGAAATAAACTTTAAAGTGAAGGAAACCAAAAGGCATAATTACCCAAGGCAAACTGTTTTCTTCATTCAGTGATTATAGTGCCTTTTAAAAGCTTAAAGTCTACCATGGTATAGGACAATTTAAACCACAGTTGCTTTCCTCTGTGAAACTGAGGAAATTCACTGAGCTAGTCAACACACAGGAGAGAAAACTCACATCATTATGCATTTACCTTTGCATTAGGTTGCAATGCACAAATAAGTAAATATTTTAACGATTTCAAATAGGTATAATTTCTTTCAGGTTCAAGTATCAGTTTGCTTGTTTTGCTGCTGCTAATCACCTCTTAAATAAACAATTGCTTTATCTAGGTACTGTGCCTCATTTCACTTTCAAATTATATGTGTGTTTCACTCCTAACAGCTTATTATGGTCTATAATTAACAATTTTACTGAAAGCAAAGCTGTGCATTGAAAAGAGCCACAATCTACCTGCAAAACACTCAAAACATTAGGCCTCTTTTAATAACAAAAACTGCAACATGTATTCTACTACTACTGTCTTTTTCACTCAAATTCAACACCTTCATGGATATTCAATATATTGAATGCAGTATTTCTGAAGCAAAAGTATTAACACTTGAGAAGTAGATTTACAGAGTAATACTGAAGATTCCTACAAGCATGCAGTCATGCAGGCACATCTTAGCAAAATTTACAAAACATCAAAATTGAAAAATGACTAAATGACCATGGTCTGAAGATAGACACGGATATAACAGCATCTAAAACCGAAAAAAACGCCCCACAAATTCTTAGCAGGCTTCAGCAGACTGAAAGCTCTTCCTGTTGCCCTAGGGGTGGATAAGGTAACCCTGGGCAACAAATGTATAGAATACAGAAATTCTGTGGTAAATTCTTAATATTCTTCAAATTTTTCTGAATAAGAACAGAATTTCTGGGTTCGATCTGTATTCAGTCTTACACAGGTTTGAAGTCTGAAAGTGGGGGGCGGGGGAGGAAAGAGGCGAGGTGGGGAGAAATTTATTTCTAACTACACTATTAAGTCCTTGATTATTTGCATGCCCTGAGTGTGAACAAAACCCTTCACAGCAATGCTATGTGAAAGATTACAGTTGACATCCACTGAGCTGGATGATTTTTGCTCCTAGTAGAATAAAAACAGAGCAGCAGGAGCGAAGATACAGCAGCAGAGCTGAAATTAGAGGATACTTTCCAAGTTACGCAATTAATTATTCCCCTCATAGTCTGTGTTACAAGGAACTGGTTATGAAAAGCCATATCTCAATTTGGACAAAGAAGAAGGATACAGTTCATATCCTAAATGACCTGGGGCATCTCAGGATAATTAATTCATTCATTAAATATTGGAGCTTAACTTTTTAATACACATCTGATTAGAGAAAGAGACAACAAAAAAAATGCATTCAACAATTAAAAAAAAAAGGTGTCTGGAAGTACTTGCAAAACAATTCATAAATCATTGAAGAACTACAAGTTCTTCTGTATAAATCTCCTCCATCTTTTTTTTTTTTCCTGTATGTGCACACAGACCAAGTATATATTATATATTCTCCAGGGCAAAAATATTGTTACTTAAATTACATTCATATGATTCCTTGATAAAAAAAAAATCAATTTGCCAGATCATTTTTTCTTAAACAGGTTCATCATACTCTGTAGCAATGAACCAATCAATAGGGAATGCTTTTCAGATGCCTTGCAGTCATCTCAATTTAGTAATTGCTAGAATTTCATATGGACAGGTGATAGGGTGCTTTGAAGGATGAATTGATCTGTTAGCCTGTAGTGCTACAAGGCAACACCGCAACAATAACGATATATCCCCAGAGGACCAGGGTTTGGAAATCAAACAGAAGGTAAGCTGTTACATTATGCATTTGACCCTGGGGGTAATTCAAGAGTGCACGTTTTCTGGTTGCATTCAAAGCCACAAAAAGGAAAGAGGAAAGGACCTACTATTACATAATTTTGAAATTATTTTTTAATTGAAGAAAAGGATGATGCATGGCACCATCTAACTACATATGTTGGATGCTTGGATCCAAACAAAAATAAAGCAGAAACAAATTCAGAAGATTGCTAAATGTTCTGCATCAGTAGGATTCTTTGTTTTGGTCGCAGGTTCCTGACTGAAGCAGAAATAGGGTAAGAAATGCAAAAGGTGTCCAGAGTAAGCAAAAGGATTTCTGTCTAACAGTACAGACAGAAAAAATTACATGCCTTGTAATGATTCTTTAACAGCTGCACTACATATTTCTACAACCTACCAGCTCAGCAATACGTCATAACATATAAAAAACAGCTACTGAAATCAAGGCTAGATTCATTATGAAGAGGATTCTCAGCTGTGTTCTCAGGTCACATTGTTAGATAACTTTTTCAGAAACAGGCTAAAATGCAGAATCCACCCACAGTGCCAAAAGAAAAATTTAAGACTTGCATTCACGTCTGCTAATGGTCAAAGATTTGAACTTTATCTGGTCTCAGTTAAACCACTTAGTTGGCTACAAGAGTGGAAAAGCATCTGCTCTGCATTTCTGAAAGTCTCAAATTTGGGTAGAAGCAGTTAGATAAAGCTATCTAGCAACAGTATCAGTCTGGGGAAGCTAACAAAAATATTGACACCCACATTTGCAGGACCAAGTGCTGCTTGCCAGCACTCAAGTACACACTCCAGTAAGTCAGCTAGACTTTTCACACCTTGGGGACAGCCTCAAGGACAAAGAATTCTGCACAGCACAAAACACTAATGTTGTCACATACATGGACTCCAGATGCTGCCAGTAAGCATGACCTGCCTCACTTAGATGCAACCACATAGTAAGAATGCCTTCTTTTCCTTTTCAGTTCCCTGGCTCAAACCCTGCTCAGCTCAGTGTATCTGCAATGAGCTGGTACACACTGTGTAGAAGAATATGTGGACAGTCAGTTGTGGCAACAGTAATTTTTTTGAGGCAAACTGGAGCCTCTTTCTTCCAGAAGAGGTAACAACGAAAAGCCTTATCCTATGGAAAACCCTCAGTGAAACTAGTATGCAAGTTCAGAATGTTCTGTAGATTTCCTACGAAAATGTTTTATCTCAGCAGTACTATGTTTGAAAATTCATGCTGCTATAAAATAGGTATGACTGAAAGAAAGAAATCTGCTATTAATGTCGTACCTCATTGTTAGGAGTGATTTAAAAAAAAAAAAAAGCATTTTCACTTTTGAAATGAGCACTAGTGCAGTTGGCACATCAGTGTGAATCATAATGCAA
>NC_092560.1:30418548-30483548 GCF_037038585.1 Patagioenas fasciata
TAACCTCTTCAGTCCCTTTCTTAAATGTTGAGCATGGACTATGGACAACTACGTCAGCCTCTTGTGCTCCAAGCCTAGTACTGCAGCCAAAGTATGAGGAGTTGTCTGTGGTAGTTTCGGTTCCAAAGCATCGTGTTCGTGTAGCCCAGCAAGTGGGAGAAATAGCACACCATAGAATTACTAAAACTTCACAGGGCATTCTCAGGCTCTGGTAATGTTATTTTTAAGTGCTTTTTGCTCCCAAAATGCAAGTTGTTATAGAAATGCCAGCTATTACTTATCCATCTTGAATTGTCATTTGTGAAAAATCAATCCTCAGGACACATTATAGTGGTGGAGATTTGAATCTGCCATTTTACAGCCTTTACACATAAAAATGATCTCCAGCCCCAGTGCAGACTATGCTCTACATTAACATTTAAGGAAGTGAAAAATGGAGAGAAGGCAAGGAAAATATCTGAAAATAAATATCTTAGAAAATAAATATCTTAGAAACTAAAGCAACAACAACAAAGTAAGTGCAGTTTTAATTCATGATTGAGAGAAATAACTTTAAGGAAACAAACAGATAAAGCTGTAGGCGGGTTTGTGATGATATATACTAGGAAAATGACTATGCTTACGCACATAAAAAAATTAATAGACTACTTAACAGCCTCCAAATGCCCCACATGCTTACATACATAAAAGAATTTTTTAGAAAAAGCATTAGTTGAAGAGACCATTAATTCACTAAAAAATGGAAAAACAGCTGTCTTGGATGGTTTCCCATATAAATTCTATAAAGTCTTTAAGGAAATACAGAGGGCCATTTTCTGGGCAACTTTCAGCACAGGCTTTGAATGTGGTGATGAGTCAAGACATTTGGCACAGTTCTGGTTGAGACTGTACATATCCAGCATCCTTTCATCTCTCTGCAAAGGCATTTCCAAAAGGCTTAAATCTATATTCCACACTACTGAAAATCACAATTAGATAAACTTCGTTAACGGAGATTATTTGATTATTAACAAAATTATTTATGGATTTACCACATAAATCAGAGTAAGCAACAAGGATCATAAATCATGAAGTACAAAAAGGATTTGGTTGCAATGCCTTAGCTTTTATAGAGTGCTGATAGTCTTCTACCTCTCTATGAGCAAATCACATTAGATTTTTTAAAGGAAATATTGTTCCTTAAATAGAGAGAGATAGGAATTAGTAAAAGCACACTTTTTCTCCCAGAAAACGAGAATTTCTCGAAACAAAACTTGTTGCTAGGAAAACATTCTTTTCAACAAATTCTCAATCTCGAAAAATGTTTAGAAAAGTTACAAAATTATCAGAAACTTGTTCAAAATGCAAAACCCATTTTTTTTTTCACTAGTGTGCAAAATGCAAGATAGTTCTAGTGGCGGTTTTAATAGAATGTTGAAGTATATCAAAGAAACGCTTTAACTGAAATGAAACAAAGTCTCTCCCGACTGCAGGGCAGGGCAGCCAGACTGAATCTTTCCACTGAATTTCCTAGTTACCCATTCAGCAAGAAGTCCCTCATACTCTGAGACAAGCAGCTCTTTCTGGCCTTCTTGCAAGGACTGAGAACTGGATCCGTGGATTGTCCATAGCAAGAGATTGAAGACTTTCTTCCCACTTTGTCTAGGCCAGGATGGGCCCAAGAGCTTCTTAATCTGCTACCCTTTTGTTTGTTTTTTTTTTTTTTACCTCAAGGGAAATATAGCTACAGCAAAAGGATTAATGCGTAGGAAAGAAAAACATTTGTGTAACTGAAGCTTGCATCTGTTTTTCTGGGGTTTTGAATTATTAAATGTCCGTATACTTTCCTCTCTGATTTTATTTCCACTTCATCATCGTAGTGTTATTAATTTAACATTTCTACTCATTCTTTGACCTTTCTGTCACTCCAGCCACTCTTTTTCTTTCTTTTTCTTTTTCTTTTTCTTTTTCTTTTTCTTTTTCTTTTTCTTTTTCTTTTTCTTTTTCTTTTTCTTTTTCTTTTTCTTTTTCTTTTTCTTTTTTTTTTCTTTTTTCTTTTTCTTTTTCTTTTTCTTTTTCTTTTTCTTTTTTCTTTTTTCTTTTTTCTTTTTCTTTTTCTTTTTCTTTTTCTTTTTCTTTTTCTTTTTCTTTTTCTTTTTCTTTTTCTTTTTCTTTTTTTTTTCTTTTTTCTTTTTCTTTTTCTTTTTCTTTTTCTTTTTCTTTTTTCTTTTTTCTTTTTTCTTTTTCTTTTTCTTTTTCTTTTTCTTTTTCTTTTTCTTTTTCTTTTTCTTTTTCTTTTTCTTTTTCTTTCTCTTTTTCTTTCTCTTTTTCTTTCTCTTTTTCTTTTTCTTTCTTTTTCTTTTTCTTTTTCTTTTGCTTCCTCTTTTGCTTCCTCTTTTGCTTCCTCTTTTGCTTCCTCTTTTTCTTTTTCTTTTTCTTCCTCTTTTTCTTTTTCTTTTTCTTTTTCTTTTTCTTTTTCTTTTTCTTTTTCTTTTTCTTTTTCTTTTTCTTTTTCTTTTTCTTTTTCTTTTTCTTTTTCTTTTTGTTTTTTCTTTTGCTTTTTGTTTTTCTTCCTCTTTTTCTTCTTTTTCTCTTTTTCTTTTTCTTCTTATTTTTCTTCTTTCTCTTTCTCTTTCTCTCTTTCTCTCTTTCTCTCTCTATTTCTCTTTCTTTTCCTTCCTTCCTTCCTTCCTTCCTTCCTTCCTTCCTTCCTTCCTTCCTTCCTTCCTTCCTTCCTTCCTTCCTTCCTTCCTTCCTTCCTTCCTTCCTTCCTTCCTTCCTTCCTTCCTTCCTTCCTTCCTTCCTTCCTTCCTTCCTTCCTTCCTTCCTTCCTTCCCCCCGCTTATTTTCTCTCTCTTAATTTCTTTTGTCCCCATCTGTTTCTGCCTCTCACTGTTCTCTCTTTCTTGACTTCTCAGCTCTCTCTTCTGTCTGTATTTCTTTCTCCACACTCCAGTTCTAACTTTACTCCTTTTGTTATACTGCAGCTTACACAGGTTTCCCTTCTCCCTGCATTCCCCTCTATTTTTATCTCATGGTAAGAGAGCTGAATGTCAGTCATCCCATTTGTTGCCATTTTCTTTTTCTTCCCCCCTCCTCCCTAATTACCAGTGTATCACAAGAAGAACAAAATTAAGCTAAGTGACAAGTATCTGTATGTTTCACACACTTTTCATACTGTTTTTCTTTCAATATTGCCTGTGGCTGTTTCCTACCTTTCTAAATATTTGAGACTGTCTGATAGGTGGCAACTTAACCCAGAGCTTGCGGAAGACTTCTATGGTACTTGTGATTATGAAGAAAGCCTTGAAAATACCTACTGAATATGTCTAGTGCAGTGAGGTCAACCTGTACCAGCAGATAACACAAAACAGACACTACCTGTGCTACTGCATTTGAGAGATCTGATGCCTGAATGAAACTATTTGTATCAATATTATTAACTTTCATTTTACAGATAATTCTGGAAGTAACATTCAATTGACTTTTTTTTTTTTTTTCTTTCCCTGCAGTCAAAAGCACCATGGATATTACATGTGGTAGTTTTCTGACCCTTGCCTAAATGAGACCAGGTTGGTCAGGTTCCTTGGCAAATACAATTAAAAATAAAAGCAGAAGTGGCAAAAGCAAACTACACTAACAAGACTGAATTGGCCTGTAGAAATTATATCTACATTATAGGGAAATTATATCTACATTAGAGGGAAGGGGGACAAGTACACTATTTCTTCTTAAAGCACAATAAAATACACCAATCTATGAACCACACTGCCAACGAGGGTAGTGACATGCATTCAGCCTCTCGGGGTTTCACAGTGCACTGAGACACTTGAGAGTCACTCTTGTGGTTACCATGTCATCAACTCCTCAATATGCTTTTACACTTCTACAGCCCCCAGTAATGATTTTTCTCTTTCAATAAAATGTAATCAGCCCCTGAAAAGTTACATTTAAAAAAACCTAAGAGAGAGGGCTCCTTACTTAAGTCCTGAAAACTTTGTTCTTCAGATCATGATGTCATTCTCTGAGTTTCTATAGAGTAAAAGAGGAAAACCAAAGTTTGTATTCATTAATTTATATGTATGTCAATTAGTTGCTTAGTCCTGTGTAAAAGCCTTCTTGCTGCTGGTATTTTAAATCTCACTGTAGAAGGACTTTGGGAAGACTGTGTCAAACATCTAAGCCTGCACTGTACCTTCTACTTGTAAACCTGTTCCTTCCAGTTTCCCCTGACAGTGACACCTTCAGAACCCACATACATTGCGCATTTCCTGTTCATGTGCTTGCAGAGTTATAAAATGCCAGGTAACTCAATCAATGTTTTATGTATACAGATATATACTTCATTGTCTTACAATGACACACCGCACCTCAGGTATCGTCTAACCCAAAAGGTCTCCAAAATTGGTGTGACTTCCTCTGACTCTGCTTGCCTTTGAAGCAGACCCTACATCGCTGTCTGTCTGATTGGACAGCAGACCAGAAAACTTCCCAGTCCCCCTTTTATCATCAGATATTAGTTACATGGACATTTAACCATACATTTACAGGTACTCCCTATTCAAAGGTGTTCCGGGTCTAAGACTAGAGAAATAGAATGAAATTCAGCAGTGAGCTGACAGAAGCCCAGAACCAAGAGATGAGTGTGGCTGGATGGCTCTAGTGTGCTCAACTACCTGAAAGGCTGAACTGTCAGACAGATTCTTGAGAAGGGACTAGAAACTAGAAGGCAGTGTAGCTGATGGGCTCAGAAAAGCAATTTTAAAAGCAGGAAGTCTTAGAAACAGCACACAGCTGAGTCAGTAGGATGTGAGTGGAACAACAAGAGCTTGAAACCAATGAAGAGGGATAAGGAGCCAATAGGTAAAAAGAGGAAGTTTGAGAAGCTGGCAGGAGATTCTGAAGTAGACAAATTTCCCATCATTCTAAGAGAGTGAAGAGGATGGAGATGAGTTTCCAATCAGCCAGACATGACAAGGTAACAATAGAGTAAGCATGCCTCTGGGCAAGTCTAGACAGAAGTGGGAATGACTGGTTGTCACATTGAAGCTGAGTGTTTTCTAGTGATGGGTGTTTTCAGTAACAGACCTCTTTGGGTTCAAGAATGATTAGTGCAGAAAACCTACTTGATGAAAAGTGACTGCACTTAGTATTCTATCATCTTCTCTCAAATGTTGTGTTCGTCAGTTTTCTGACGCTTTGAAAACCTGAGTTGGAAAACTGACAATGAAATAACAGGAAGTACAGAGTGAGATCATTCCCACAGAGTGGTTGCCCAACAGATACAAACCAGTCTCAAGCTTTTCTAGGGTGTTCCTTATCACAGTAGGTAAACTCTAGCTTCTTGGAGAGATGCTGTGGCAGACAAAACAAGAAAAAGAGTTAAAAAAGTTGCAGAGGAAAAACTAATTCCGCCTCTGAAAAAGATTCCCTGTCATCTCTCTCTGTATTTCATATAAAAAATGATGTTTTGGAAACTAGACGACACTAGATCTGCGGAAAACATCGGGCAACACAATAAATACATACATTTATAAGAGAGTCACAATAAGTGATGGAACAGCCAAATTGTCAACATTGATGTGAATTATTATACATTTTCTGGATGTGCCTACTAAAACATTGAAAGCTGATTTTAAAATGCAAACTTTGCTTCTTTTTACCTCATGAAAAAATTTAGCTTTAAACAAATGGATTTGTCAATTGACAACAATGAACCTATTATATGACAGGTCTGTGGCATACATGTATTTTGTAATGTTAGGAAGTCCAAACGCAGAATACCGACACAAACAAGAAGTGTAGTCTCAGTCCATACTGAAAAATGACCTGTGTTCTGAAAAGCTTGTTTTGGAAAATAGTAGTTACACAGAAATTGTACAATCAGCACTCGAAGGTTTTAATTTTCCAATATTTTGCATTTTGTATTTCAGCTTCATCTTCCAGGCTTTCTTAAGTGTTTTGATTTTTTACCTTTGGGCTGGTGAGAAATCATAGGTACTTCTGTGTACACCCAAAGGACATGGAACTGAAAATTCTCTTTGGCGTATGACAGTCCTCATCTTGTGGGCAGCGTTTAGGGCTTTGTTTTGCAAAGACAGCTTTGAATTTTGGTGTTTTATGTGTGGGTAAAACCCTCTCTCCATCCTGCCTGATGCCTTGCACCCCATGGCTCCCTCGTCAGCACCTCCTTGCTGCACCTCACAGCCCCTTTTCTGTCCCCCAAGGGAAAGCAGCCACCTGGCTGCACTCCAGCTTCCAAAAAGAGGGACAGGGAGGCACAGAAAATAAATAGAAAAGAGACAGAAAAAATATCAGAGAAAGAATAGCGTGGGGAAGAGCAGTCACCATCCCTGGTGAGAGAAACATTTCTCTCCCTGCTGGGGAGAGAAATGAGCCCCTTGACTATGGGGAGCTACAGTAACCTTCTTGACAAACTCCTTCACAAAAGGATCGGAGCAGAGGGGAAGGGTACAAAAGAGGCTTGAAAAATCTCAGAAAGATGCCACAGACTCACATCTACTGTACCTGGAGACACACGTTCTTCCACATCTTTCCATCCTCTTACTCCTTAGGGGAGGGCTGAGGCTCATGTATTTTCACAACATATGCTACAACGTATGCCAGTATGTCACCAATGCCATGTGGATCATAATGGTGTTACAGTGCAAACTGCGTGGGGGGATTTTTCATATATTTATAGTAAATGACTAGAAACTGCTTAAAAACATACATATGGGGTGTTAGTGGTTAGGATCCTTCAATCTGGAGATTTCACACCTTTTTTTTCACTTGTAGCAGTCATCTCTAGAGACTACCCTGTAATGATAAATTCTGTAACAAAGGAGAACTCTACATTCCCTTCAGAAATCCTGCAAATTGTCGCTTTTTCCTTGCCTAGATCTGAAATCCAGAGGACTAGGCAGTACTCTTTTGAAGTTCCTCCATTACTGATGGATGAGAGGCAGAAAATGGTCACACGGACCTTTCACCCCAGGGAATGTTCCTCATTTGATCCTACATGCTCTATGCCATCCTTCAGCGTTCGTTGTACTTTAAAATTATTTCCTGATATACTTTTGTGGAAGAATCATAGGATTCCAATGCACTGGTATATTGAAGCAACTTTTATGCATTTTTAAACAGAAGAATGCTGGAGAGGAAAGTACGTTTGAAAAAGACCCTGACTGACTGCAGAGCCCACCACAGTTCACAAGCCTAAGCATTAGGGAGAGTCTGTTCTGAAGAGCTTATCCAGGGGACAGAATTGCTACCTAG
Source organism: Patagioenas fasciata (assembly GCF_037038585.1). Lineage (NCBI taxonomy): Eukaryota > Metazoa > Chordata > Aves > Columbiformes > Columbidae > Patagioenas > Patagioenas fasciata. The sequence continues at coordinate 30,425,806 of NC_092560.1, forward strand.
ACAGTATTGAAGGGGCTCAGATCCCATGTCAGCAGCAGAAAAGAAGCAGATTCTTAAGATGTATAAGACATTGGATTCTTAACTCTCTGGCCATTTTGGCCACATGTGCCAGGATGCAAAGGGCATGATACTGAGCACATGAAAGCTGTAAGTGTGTTATTCTTGAAAAGCTATCCCCAAAACCCATCTCACCTCATCTGACAGGTTCACAGCCTTGTAGAAACAGGCACAGGAATGGAAACAAACCCTGCCTCTGCAGATGTCCTTTTCCTTCTTCAGACATTCCCTGACAGATTTCAGCTATTCAAGAACATATTGCAAGTGAAGTAGCTGAAATGAAAAATAGCGAACTTTATTGTTAAATGGTCTTATAGTTTGTATGAGAAGAGTGAGGAAAATAACATAGATTGTGGTTACACTAACTAGAAGGCTCAGGCTGGTTCATGTAGCTAATTAAAAATATACCTATATAGTTAAATAGGGTTGGTTTGTATTTTTAATTAGACAAGGTGTTAGGATAAGGCGATAGGCCAGTAATATTTCTATTAGTGTAATTTATGGTGTTTGTGACTCTTTTAATAAAGGGCACTTGGAATTTGTCTACTGTTTTCTTTTTCACGTTCAGCCTGCTGGGGCATCCAGACCAAATATTTCCATAGACATAATACGGGACTTCATGTACAATCATTGCAAGGCATAGGTATAGGACAAGACCTACCTCTTGTGCTTAACAAGTTAGGGAACCATGCCGAAGTTATGTTTAAGCAGTAGAACAATTTTTCACTTGCTATAATACAAAGGCAGATGCAAGTGAGGATTTTCTGCAACAGCTGTACATTTTTTTTCTTTTTAGCACATGCTGCTGCTTTAGCATTCTGGGGTTTGATGTTGTGCTGACCTTGCCTCCAGAAGAGAATGCAGCTGCAGCTCTAAGATTGCTTTCCAACCCTTCAAGAACTGCTGCAGCGTGGATCCTTTTCATGGGGTACAGCCCTTCAGGGACAGGCTGCTCCAGTGTGGGTCCCCGTGAGCTGCAGCTCCTGCCAGAAACCTGCTTCCTGCACGGGCTCTCCATGGGCTACAGGTTCCTTCAGGGCATGTACACCTGTTATAACATGGCTGTAGGTTGGACATGTGCTGCAGCATGGCCCTCCATGGGCTGCTGGGGGACAACTGACTCCACCATGGTCTTCTCCACAGGCTGCAAGAAAATATTTACTCTGGTGCCTACAGCACTTCCTCCCCCTCCTTCTCCACCAGTCTTGGTGTCTGCATGTCTGTTTTTCTCTCTCCTCCCACAACTGATGCTCCATGTTTTCTACCCTTTCTTAAACATGTTACCACAGAGATGCCACCAACTTTGCTGATGGACTCAGCTGTGCCCTGTGGCGGGTCCATTTTGGAGCTGACGGGAACCAGCTGGGGCAGCCCTTGTCTCTTCTCATAGAGGTCAACCCTACAGCCCCCTGCTACCAAAACCTTGCCATGTAAACCCAAAACACAACTTCATCACTCCAGACTCAGTCCTGAGTGCTTGCAGGAGTGCTCTAGCAATGGCAGCTCCGTAACTTCTGCCATTGGTGTCAAAGAGCTCTAATGGCATCACCTACACTGCTTTATGGTGGAGATCTGGCACAGAGCTATCACCCAGCTAGCAGAGCCACCGAGACCTCATGGGACAGTCCTTAGATCTGATAGAGAGCTGAATAAGATATTACAAAACTGATATATTCTTTCACTTTTTTAAAATTATCAGGCTGACTGTTTGTAAAGCAAACAAACAAAAACCACAGACAAAGCTATTGTCTCCTGCTTCCTCCATTTACAAATGCTTTTGTGAAAAGTTGGTCCTCATTGCCCCTTTTCAGCTCTACAAGTGCTACCAGCAGCAGTGCCAGACACATACGTTTTCAGTCCTGGTCTGTTCAAACTTGTGATAAAGAAGCTGGTGCTAACACTGGTTAAAACAAAAAACTCCCCCCAGATAATCTCACTGATGCTAGAGCAATACATGGCTCTGTTCAGAAGATCACAGTATCACAGTATGTTTGGGATTGGAAGGGACCTCAAAAGATCATCTAGTCCAATCCCCCTGCTGGAGCAGGAACGCCTAGGTGAGGTCGCACAGGAATGTGTCCAGGTGGGGTTTGAATGTCTCCAGGGAAAGAGACTCCACAACCTCCCTGGGTAGCCTGTTCCAGTGCTCTGTCACCCTCACTGAGAAGAAGTTCTTTCTCAAATTTAAGTGGAACCTCTTGTGTTCCAGCTTGATCCCATTACCCCTTGTCCTATCATTGTTTGCCACTGAGAAGAGCCTGACTCCATCCTCGTGGCACTCACCCTTTATATATTTATAAACATTAATAAGGTCACCCCTCAGTCTCCTCTTCTCCAAACTAAAGAGACCCAGCTCCCGCAGCCTTTCTTCATAAGGGAGGTGCTCCACTCCCTTAATCATCTTTGTTGCCCTACGCTGGACCCTCTCCAGCAGTTCCCTGTCCTTCTGGCCTTAGGCCAGCCAGGCGTGGTGGTGGAGTTGCTCTCTATGTGAGAGAGCAACTGCAATGTACTAAATTCTGCCCAGGAGCAGATGAGGAACGAGTTGAGAGTGTATGGGTCAGGATCAAGGGACAGGCTGGTAGGGGTGATATTGTTGTAGGTGTCTATTACAGGCCACCAGATCAGACTGAGGAAGTTGATGAGGCCTTCTATGCGCAGCTGAGAGTGGCCTCACAGTCACAGGCCCTGGTTGTTGTGGGTGATTTTAACTTCCCTGATGTTTGCTGGAAGGACCATTCAGCCAGCCAGCCACAGTCCAGGAGGTTCCTCCAGTGCATTGATGATAACTTCCTCATGCAGATGGTGGAGGAGCCGACCAGGAGAGGTGCACTGCTGGATCTCATCCTCACTAACAAAGAGGGTCTGGTTGAAGCAGTAAAGGTTGAGGGCTGCCTGGGTTGCAGTGACCACGAGATGGTGGAGTTCAGCATCTCGTGTGGCAGGAACAGAATAGCAAGTAGAATTGCAACCCTGGACTTTGGCAGGGCTAATTTCGGCCTTTTCAAGCAACTGCTGAGGGAAACCCCATGGGCAAGACTGCTTGAAGGAAAAGGGGCCCAAGAGAGCTGGATTGCATTCAGAGATTGCTTCTTCCATGCTCAGGATCAGAGCATCCCCACACGTAGGAAGTCGAGGAAGGGAGCCAGAAGGCCTGCGTGGTTGAATAGGGATCTGTTGGGTATGCTCAAGCAGAAGAGGAGAGTTTACAGGTCATGGAAGCAGGGACTGGCCACTTGGGAGGAATATAAGGCTGCTGTTAGAGGATGCAGGAAGGCAGCTAGGGTAGCCAAGGCCTCCTTAGAATTACAGCTGGCGAGAGGGGTCAAGGACAGCAAGAAGAACTTTTTCAAATACATAGCAGATAAAACTAATACCAGAGGCAATGTAGGCCCACTGATGAATGAGGTGGGTGCCCTGGTGGCAGAAGACACAGAGAAGGCAGAATTGCTGAATGCCGCCTTTGTCTCTGTCTACTCCGCTGGAGGATGTCCTGGGGAACCCTGTACCCCTGAGACCCCGGATGAAGCCAGGTTAATGGAGGAGTTTGCTTTAGTCGATGAGGACTGGGTTAGGGAACAATTAAGTAGTCTGGACGTCCATAAATCCATGGGTCCAGATGGGATGCATCCGCGGGTGCTGAGGGAGCTGGCTGAAGTCATTGCTAGACCGCTATCCATCATTTTTGCCAAGTCTTGGGAAACGGGAGAGGTGCCCGAGGATTGGAGGAAAGCAAATGTCACTCCAGTCTTTAAAAAGGGCAAGAAGAAGGACCCGGGTAATTATAGACCGGTCAGCCTCACCTCTGTCCCTGGGAAAGTAATGGAACAGCTTATCCTTGGTGCCATCTCAAGGCACATCAGGGATAAGAGGGTCATTAGGGGCAGTCAGCATGGCTTTACCAAGGGTAAGTCATGCTTGACCAACCTCATAGCCTTTTATGAGAATGTAACAAGGTGGATGGATGATGGCAGAGCGGTGGATGTGGTCTACCTTGACTTCAGTAAAGCCTTTGACACAGTCCCTCACAGCATCCTCACAGCTAAATTGAGGAGGTGTGGTCTAGACAATAGAGTAGTGAGGTGGGTTGCAAACTGGCTTAAAGAGAGAAGCCAGAGAGTGGTGGTCAATGGTGCGGAGTCCAGTTGGAGGCCAGTATCTAGTGGAGTGCCTCACGGGTCAGTACTGGGGCCAATATTATTCAATATATTCATTAATGATTTAGACGAGGGAATTGAGTGTACTATCAGCAAGTTTGCTGATGACACTAAGCTGGGAGGAGTGGCTGACATGCCAGAAGGCTGTGCTGCCATCCAGTGGGACCTGGACAGGCTGGAGAGTTGGGCGGGGGATAATCTGATGGAATTTAACAAGGGAAAGTGTAGAGTCCTGCATCTGGGCAGGAACAATCCCAAGTTCCAGTATAGGTTGGGGCATGACCTATTAGAGAGCAGTGTAGGGGAAAGGGACCTGGGGGTCCTGGTGGACAACAGGATGACCATGAGCCAGCACTGTGCCCTTGTGGCCAGGAAGGCTAATGGCATCCTTGGGTGTATTACAAGGGGGGTGGTCAGTAGATCGAGAGAGGTCCTCCTTCCCCTCTACTCCGCCCTGGTGAGACCCCATCTGGAATATTGTGTCCAGTTCTGGGCCCCTCAGTTCAAGAAGGGCAGGGAACTGCTGGAGAGGGTCCAGCGTAGGGCAACAAAGATGATTAAGGGAGTGGAGCATCTCCCTTATGAAGAAAGGCTGAGGGAGCTGGGTCTCTTTAGTTTGGAGAAGAGGAGACTGAGGGGTGACCTTATTAATGTTTATAAATATATAAAGGGTGAGTGCCATGAGGATGGAGTCAGGCTCTTCTCAGTGGCAAACAATGATAGGACAAGGGGCAATGGGATCAAGCTGGAACACAAGAGGTTCCACTTAAATTTGAGAAAGAACTTCTTCTCAGTGAGGGTAACAGAGCACTGGAACAGGCTGCCCGGGGAGGTTGTGGAGTCTCCTTCCCTGGAGACATTCAAAGCCCACCTGGACACATTCCTGTGCGACCTCACCTAGGTGTTCCTGCTCCAGCAGGGGGATTGGACTAGATGATCTTTTGAGGTCCCTTCCAATCCCAAACATACTGTGATACTGTGAACTGAGGGGCCCGGAACTGGACACAATATTCCAGATGGGGTCTCACCAGGGCAGAGTAAAGGGGAAGGAGAACCTCTCTCGGTCTACTGACCACCCCCCTTGTAATACACCCAAGGATGCCATTGGCCTTCCTGGCCACAATGGCACAGTGCTGGCTCATGGTCATCCTGTTGTCCACCAGGACCCCCAGGTCCCTTTCCCCTACACTGGTCTCTAATATGTAATTTCCCAACCTATACTGGAACCTGGGGTTGTTCCTGCCCAGATGCAGGACTCTACACTTTTCCTTGTTAAATTTCATCAGGTTATTCCCCACCCAACTCTCCAGCCTGTCCAGGTCCCGCTGGATGGCAGCACAGCCTTCTGGCGTGTCAGCCACTCCTCCCAGCTTAGTGTCATCAGCAAACTTGCTGATAGTACACTCAATTCCCTCGTCTAAATTGTTAATGAATATATTGAATAATATTGGCCCCAGTACTGACCCCTGAGGCACTCCACTAGATACTGGCCACCAACTGGACTCCGCACCATTGACCACCACTCTCTGGCTTCTCTCTTTAAGCCAGTTTGCAACTCACCTCACTACTCTATTGTCTAGACCACACCTCCTCAATTTAGCTGTGAGGATGCTGTGAGGGACTGTGTCAAAGGCTTTACTGAAGTCATGGTAGACCACGTCCACCGCTCTGCCATCATCCATCCACCTTGTTACATTCTCATAAAAGGCTATGAGGTTGGTCAAGCATGACTTACCCTTGGTAAGTCATGTATATAGAACCCAAGTAACAACCCACCAACAGACAGCGGCCCATCTGTGATAACAAAGGAGAACTTTGGCTCTTATCCATGGTGAGTGATGGAGCTTACCAACGCAGATCCAGCCATGGACCATTAAACGTGCACAGCAGTGAAAGGGAGATATTACCTGATGGCAGTGTATTGTTTTATCAGCAGCTGAGAACTACACTAGGCAAATACAATGTAAATGTAACACGTTCATACTATTGCTTAGGAAAAGAGGTTTGGTTATATTTGTATTGTGTTTTATATCATGTCATTAATAGCTGCTTAATTTGTACTGCCTTTATCTATGATAGTGCTACTATGCTTACTATTCTATGCACCTGTCTCTGTTATTGCCTTGGTCTCTACACACGCTTTTCCTGTTTATTACATAAAAATTGGATCAAAAGCTCTCTGATGCTTGGTCTATTTGTACAATGCAGAGTAAAATGGATATTAGTGCCTGCTCATGGTCCCTGTGAATGTAATACACTTAGAATTATACCTACTGTGTTTAGAATATGTTTTACTAGAAATAGTGCCATCAAACAAGACAGCCATCATCGATATAGTCCTATTTTATCACAATCAGGAAAAAGACATCTAGCAGTAGCTTGTTCTGGGGCATGTAAGAGGCTCTTCCAAGAATCTTAAATGAGATTACTTTTAGAGAAAGATAGTTCCTGGGTCATTTGTACCACGACCTCAGGATTTAGGCTTGTCTCTCTGAAATGTCTAAATTGGTCAAGATAATCTGCAAACGGAAGGTTTTTTTGCCTTTTGAAAACAAGTTTCCTCAATGACCCCTCCCAAAATGAACCAGTGGAAGAATTACCAATATTCTCTGCTTTGGCCATCACGATCAGGTCTGGTTCAACTGGAATGTTGTTTGGCAGATTCAAACTTGTCAGATAAGACTTCTTTTCATGATTGCTAGTGCTGGGAAATCAAATACTTCTCAGAAATCATGCTGCTTCTCTCTTTGATGGCTAATTAGTAATTATCCAACTGAATTTGCACAGAATTAACTGTAACAGCTGTATCTGAGAAAGTGTAAAGCATGAAAGTTATCCAGATCACTATCTGCTGCTGCTTTACATAGTTTCAGTGGGAGTCAATTACACTGAAAAATATTTTTTGCCAAATATCTAAACACATGTAAATGAACAAATATATAGTGCACAAGACACTTTTGCCTGTGTTGTAGGATTTTGGGAGATGTTTGCACAGACGAAGGACTTTGTTTCAGAGAAAAAATCAATCTAGATGCATCTGAAAGCACGTTCTCATTGCTATTTTAGGAACTGCTTAAAGGGTATGAAAGGGGTGAGCATGACCTCTAATGCTGGAATGAGTTTTGTATAAGTTTAGCATCCTATTGAATCCTCTAAAAACTGTGAAGGACAATGTCTCTGTAGATCAGAATAGCAATAATTAGATAAAGAAGTATGTTTTTTCTAGTTATTTCAACATACTCAGACATGGAGAAGAAAATCTTTCCAGTTGGCACTGATATTTTGAAGGAACTTTAGGCAACAAGCTTCATCGAAGGGGAAGTTATCACTATTTAAAGTCTTGTATTTCCCTGGAAAGAAAAAGAATACAGAGAAAACCCTATGGTGAGCTAGACCAACACTTTAATCTTTTACTTTTGGCCCTTATTTGGAAAATTCTTCATTGGAAACAGTCAAGCTAAAGGTCTGCAGAACAGAAATGTACCTTTTGGAACTAGCTGAAAGTATCTTTGGAGAATATGGTCCTTTTCATGTCCAAGTGAAAATGCTTTTATGAGCAATGTTCCAGAAGAGAGAACCTTTTCAAAGCTGGGCATTGCTGGTGAAAGCAACACCACCGCCCAGCCCCCTACCACCCACAAGGGCTTTAGTTAGCTCCCGTGAAAAGCCTTCGTAGAACTACATTAGGAAAGAAGAGCTGATATAAGAAAGCCAGATCTGTCTGAGCTTGTCTCAACAGCACGCTGCCTCTGGCTTTGAGCTCTTTGGGTTTTTCCAGAGTGTTTTGTGGATGATTCCCATTCAGGTTTCTGGAGGATGGGTGCTCACACCCCCTTGCCTTCGTGTATGCCTTTCCCAAATGTTCCCATTAACACAATCAGACACCTGAGAGATGAATAACAGGCCAAAGCAGTTGGAAAGTGCTGTTATGTCTCGCATTATTTGATGAAACATTTCTTGATAGGAGTGAAAGTTATGGACAAACTTTCCTTAGATTTTGAGACCACTATACACATCCAGCCTCTTTAAAGAGCCTTTTAAATTCTGCACAAGCTCTTGCAACTCACTGTGAGCAGGTTACTTATTCTGTGAAGTGGATTACTTTACCATATTTAGCAGTAAGCATTTAAGCTCTTGAGTAGTGGTTCTAGTATCCCTGGAAGTGCTTCCCTCTTCCCTGTGTATAAAGAGTTTGTCAGACACTGCAACAATTGATACTCTGAAAACAAGTAATTTACTTGAGTCACAGCTCGTAAGGATGTCTTGTCACTGCTTGTCCCCACAATGCATAATTTCCCCCTCATCCTTAATGTTTTTTTCTTAGCCCTGTTTAAGGCAGTGAGCTGATTCCTCCTGTCCCCCCTTTCCTCTACAGTTAAGGCAACTAAGGAAAACTATACTAGCATGTGAAAAGCCTTCTAGTGTTCAGCAAGCCTCAAAACAGATGACATCCTAAGACCTGGCCTGGTGGTGGAGATTGCGGTAAAATGGACTTTGGTACTGTTATTGGTGTTGCTATTCTGGGCCATGAGTGAGTTTTAGAAACCTTTAGCCCCATATTACTTTCAGCTAAGTAGAATGGGGATATTGTAACAGGGTGCACAACTACCCTCCCATGCCACCATCTGTTGCAAGTTTTTGCAGTATCTAAGCCTTTATAATTGATTCTGCTATTTCTACTGAGCTTACTAGAGACAGGCATTAACACCCTTCACCACAATCTACAAAGGTAATAAGAAATCTGGGGCGAATCAGCAGGCAGCATTTTAGAAAAAGGTAATTTTCAGGGATAGCTGTGTGGCGCTCTGGAAAGTGGAGGTATTGAAAGTGCTCACAGTGGCTCTTTAAAAGAGAAGCACCATGGCCAAAGCATATAGTATTTTTTATTTTACCTGAAGATGAAGTTAGTTAACAAAAGTATTTAACCTGGAATTTTGAGCAACAAAAACCCCAAGTAGGCCATACATACACAAAAAAGGGTCGGATATTTGTAATCCCACATATTTTCTTGGGAAAAGCTTTTGCTGATTGTGTTCTGCCACCTAGTGATCTGAGAAAGGAAACGTTACAGCGCCCTGCGGTGATGTGTGGAATCAAAACAAAGGTGATCATGAGTAAAAGCAGCAGATACAGAAAGCAAGATGTGAACACTGCTACTGTAAAGCCATGGAGTGGTCAGAAGAAGAAACCGTGAAAGGAGAGAAGCAAGAGGCTTGGGAATACAAGTTACCTGGCAAATGAAACCTGACCTAAAATCTCAGTCTGGGCTCTGCCGTGGTTTTATTACAACAGTCGAGGTAGAACGAGGAGACAACTGATAGCTCTGAGGGGGTTCTGCGATTTTTCTAGGTGGTTTAAAGTCAAGCCAGATACCACAGTCACTTATGCAAGGTAGATGTATAGCACAGACAGCACCTCTGTTGACTTCAGCTGAGCTGTTTGCAATAATATGGTGTAACTGCAAGGACAAATTTCCTTTTTGAGGGGCTAGATTATTCAAAAAACTGTGGGGGCTTGATTTTTTTCACATGGTATTTGTGAATTGAAAACAGATAAAGGCCTTTTTCTTCACTGTCTTCTTGGGGAAGTACCTGTGAACAGAAAGGATTGAAGATAAAGAGACAAGAGACTTTGCAGTCTTTTCTTATTTAATAATACATGTAATATGGTCAAATAGCCAATTAGAGTAAAATGAGAGTTTTGTCAGACTGGTTCAGTCAGCAGTAAAGGAACTGGGAATCTTTGGGGTCACAGAGATACTAAAGCAGCTATGGAAAGTGTCTGGGATGGCACGATGCAACAGCAGTCATTTGGTGGGGGCACCAATGTTTTTGTCTCTGTTACTTTTTGAGCTCAGATGCAACAGCAGTGCAATAGCATTTCTTCAGGGTGGGAAATAACATCGATATGAATCTGTTCACAGTCTTCTTCCTTTATTTCAACCAATGCTGTTAGTTTAGGAAAAGTGACAGATTGGTGGAGTTATATCCGTTTTGATCCTGTGTGAGAGCCTCTCTCAGAAATTATTCATGTAACGTATGGTTCCTCATTACTTTTTGTTACAGAGTCAGGATGGAGGGAGCTACTGGATGTATAATCCCATAGCTGCAAAAGTCCTGCTCCCCCATTTTTTCTGTCTAACAATTTTTGCTCTGCTGCAACTGCTAACAACATTCTCAGGCTACAGCTTCATTTTATGGATTGGGAACAGAGACATCACAGAGCTGAGAAACTTTCCCAAGTGCACATGGGGCCTGTGGCAAAACTCAGAACCGGACACAAACCCAGGTTTATTATCCTGTGTGTGGGGCCATTCTCTGTAACATGAGGGCTCCAAATGTTGCTGCTGGGGTAGGAATACTTCCCTAACATGGAAAACAGGTAAGCAACAAGACCCCAGTATAATATTTCTTACATGTATCTAATCCTGGTAAAATGCAAGGTTTTGCATGTAAAAACTCTAGTTTTTCTTGTTTCATCCAGAGAAATGTGGCTTGAAATGCTTGCCACTGGGGAACATGCAACAATATCATGTAGGGTGCTCCCATCTCCCTGACATTTCTAGCTACCTGACATCAAAAGCACCAATCTATATATCAAAAAGAAATTACCTGTTTTCACTATGCAACCATGGCAACCCAAGCATTCTGATCAATGCCTTTTGTGTGGTGCGCTGGTTGCTATAGCAAATCCCTGTGCTGCAGAATGGCATAGCAACAAGAAAATGCTTTGATTTTCTATTGTTTTCCTCTGTAAAACCATAATGAAGTAATTCTGAGATAAAAAGTAAACTGGTTTTTGCCAGTCTGTTTTTCTGAATATTCTCAAGTTTCATATTCAGAGCTCCATGGGGCAAAACAGTAGCATGTGTATATTTGCACTGATCGTTATACAATCTTGTTTCAATTGAAGTACCTCTATTGGCTCCTATGGACCGATAAGACTTTAAAACCAGCTTGAAATCAGAATGAAAATCCGAGGAAACAAATTATTGTCTGGTTAACACTGGTATAAGTGTATGGTAATTCCAGCTTCAGTGAAGATCCTCGAAGTTTAGACTGTAAATGAAGGGACACCTTGATTCATCCTCTTAAACATGAAAAGTTTTGTGACCTGCCACTTGTTTTTATGTTTGATATCAGGTAATAGCTCAGTTTAACAGCAGGCCTGCATGTTCTGTGAGCCTGCTTGTGGAGTTGGGATGGTGCCACACGGGTGAACAAATGCAGACTCGGGGCCTCACACCAGGTACCCCCAGACCACGTGCGGCTGTGCCACCAGATGCCAAGCAGGGCCCTGTGCTCCCCATGACACATACGTCACACGGGCAGAGCTTCCCCTGCCCTGCGCTGGTGCCCTGAACACAGAGGATTGTCTTCTTCCACTGCTGGTGCAGCTGAGGTTCAGAGCCACCTCTTCAGCTGTATGCCATTTCTGAGCGATATGCTTAAGCAACTTTAAAGGTACCAGTATCTAGTTGAAATTCGGAGGTCTGTTAGTGATCCCTAGACTCACACAATTTGGGAACCATGGATTTGTGGCCCTGCATAGTGGGAACCAGTCTAAACACTGAGTAGCAAAAACTGTTTCAGTCTGCAGGAGAAGAATTGGTGTTCGTACTCTGTCTCTTTAGTAGCTTGCCTCTCTCATGTTTTTTGTGAGCAAGAGGTGATAACGTGGTTTGGAGAACACCTACTTGGCTTCATAACTTGCTATGTATGACTTGCCTCTTTGGCATAGTCAATTATTTACGTGTCACAAAGGTCTATATGTTGCGAGTGCTGCTGTGGTATGTAGAACTGGAAAAAGAGTTTGTTTCTAAAAGTGTACTTGTTTCTTCCAGCTGCTCCTCAGCCAATTAGAATAGAAATGTTCCTTTTCCCTACCAGCCTTATCTCATCTGCATATTTCAATGCTTTTCTAGATTTGGGCCAGGGAGATCTTACATTAAGGATAGTTTTCTTTGATTGTATATGCTCTGAGCATGACAAGGGATACACAGTATGCTTCCTGGAACTGTTGTACACTGAACTGTGTAAAACATTTCCTAGAACTGCTACTGGTGATTTTTAGTGACTAACAAACACCCTGTGAGTGCTACAGTACAAAGCTCCACAAGGCTGTTAGATATGTACTGACTTCCAGTGGGTAGCTTCTGAGGGTGACAGATTGAGTCACGCCACCTGTGCTTCGTTAACTTATCATCTGCACTAGTTACAACTCATTGTGCACTGCCACGACAGTAACTGCAAAGCAGGTTAAGCTCTCTTTTTTTTTTTTTTTTTTGTCTTTGCAAGGCCTTTGAAACAAGGATACCTCTACGTGGGCTTAGTCTGTTATTTAACACATTATTTCCAAAATGTTCGTGTAGATCTTCATACAAGCATGAAGTGCTAGCAAGCATTTGATTAAATCAAATGTTTATTCTCAGGTCTGCATTGCAGGTTCTTTGCCACTGGTAATCATTGCAAATATGTTCCTGGGCGCTGATGGTTCATCGTCAATGCTGCCAGGTTAACCCTGTATGAGCAAAAAGCATGGTCCACTTTTTGTGTTCAGAGAGACACCAAAAACTCTATCCTGAACTCATAGCACCATCACAGAGCGAAAACAGTCGTCTGAAAGCATGATGGTACTTGTTAGCAACCCCCTCCTGCTTTCACTGCTGTTTTGCTACATTCAGGATGCAACATCCCATGTATAAAATATTTTGATTGAGCCATCGGCAAACCAGGTGGGAATCTCTTTGGCCAGGTGTAGGTAGAGCAATGTTGCACACCCTCTGCTAAAGCTGCCATGTAGTCCTTATATGCAAGAGTCCTAAAAAGAAAAGAAACACACCACATCTCTTCTGCGGGAGGAAGGCTGCTGCCTCAAGCACTATGAGAGGCTTTTTTAGAAGTTCATCCATGGTTGTCTTTACTAACTGGAGTAGCCCTTTTAACCAGCTTACAACTGTGGGAAGGGGAAGAGCAGCCATTTCAAAAGGCTGACATTAAATGAAGCATGCTAGGGAGCAACGAGGAGGGAGAGTGCCAGTGATGACTTATAAACAGGGGGTGTGGAACACATTCTGCTTGACAGTGAGAATCAATGTTTCTGATTAATTTCCCTTGAAATTAATCTCTTCTCTGTTTCAGAATCTAAACTTCTTTGAAATGTAAACCCTGCTATAACCAGGATGCTGGCTAAGAATTGTGTACAAAACTCATACAGTTTCTTTAGGACAGGTTTGCATAAAATATTTGTACATAGATCTGCCATAGTCAGGATTAGCAACATTCTTTATAAGCACTGAAACTGAGGTTGACCTGTGGTCTCCTAAATCTAGGTGGATGAGGCCAAAGGAAAACACTTAACAGTGTGAAACCTATAATAAAAATCACAACTAGAAGTAGTACTGGCATTTACAGTTTTTCAGAGGATTAAGTTAGCAAGTTAGCTAACTCAGTTTTACAGGAAACTAACATCTTTTATAACAAGGCCAAATAACTGTTCCCTGAAAGTCACAGTATCACAGTATCACAGTATGTTTGGGATTGGAAGGGACCTCAAAAGATCATCTAGTCCAATCCCCCTGCTGGAGCAGGAACGCCTACGTGAGGTCGCACAGGAATGTGTCCAGGTGGGCTTTGAATGTCTCCAGGGAAGGAGACTCCACAACCTCCCTGGGCAGCCTGTTCCAGTGCTCTGTTACCCTCACTGAGAAGAAGTTCTTTCTCAAATTTAAGTGGAACCTCTTGTGTTCCAGCTTGATCCCATTGCCCCTTGTCCTATCATTGTTTGCCACTGAGAAGAGCCTGACTCCATCCTTGTGGCACTCACCCTTTATATATTTATAAACATTAATAAGGTCACCCCTCAGTCTCCTCTTCTCCAAACTAAAGAGACCCAGCTCCCTCAGCCTTTCTTCATAAGGGAGGTGCTCCACTCCCTTAATCATCTTTGTTGCCCTACGCTGGACCCTCTCCAGCAGTTCCCTGTCCTTCTTGAACTGAGGGGCCCAGAACTGGACACAATATTCCAGATGAGGTCTCACCAGGGCGGAGTAGAGGGAAGGAGGACCTCTCTCGATCTACTGACCACCTCCCTTGTAATACACCCAAGGATGCCATCGGCCTTCCTGGCCACAAGGGCACAGTGCTGGCTCATGGTCATCCTGTTGTCCACCAGGACCCCCAGGTCCCTTTCCCCTACACTGCTCTCTAATAGGTCATGCCCCAACCTATACTGGAACTTGGGATTGTTCCTGCCCAGATGCAGGACTCTACACTTTTCCTTGTTAAATTCCATCAGGTTATCCCCCGCCCAACTCTCCAGCCTGTCCAGGTCCCGCTGGATGGCAGCACAGCCTTCTGGCATGTCAGCCACTCCTCCCAGCTTAGTGTCATCAGCAAACTTGCCAATAGTACACTCAATTCCCTCGTCTAAATCATTAATGAATATATTGAATAATATTGGCCCCAGTACTGACCCCTGAGGCACTCCACTAGATACTGGCCTCCAACTGGACTCCGCACCATTGACCACCACTCTCTGGCTTCTCTCTTTAAGCCAGTTTGCAACCCACCTCACTACTCTATTGTCTAGACCACACCTCCTCAATTTAGCTGTGAGGATGCTGTGAGAGACTGTGTCAAAGGCTTTACTGAAGTCAAGGTAGACCACATCCACTGCTCTGCCATCATCCATCCACCTTGTTACATTCTCATAAAAGGCTATGAGGTTGGTCAAGCATGACTTACCCTTGGTAAAGCCATGCTGACTGCCCCTAATGACCCTCTTATCCCTGATGTGCCTTGAGATGACACCAAGGATAAGCTGTTCTATTACTCTCCCAGGGACAGAGGTGAGGCTGACCGGTCTATAATTACCCAGGTCCTCCTTCTTGCCCTTTTTAAAGACTGGAGTGACATTTGCTTTCCTCCAATCCTCGGGCACCTCTCCAGTTTCCCAAGACTTGGCAAAAATGATGGATAGCGGTCTAGCAATGACTTCAGCCAGCTCCCTCAGCACCCGCGGACGCATCATATCTGGACCCATGGATTTATGGACGTCCAGACTACTTAATTGTTCCCTAACCCAGTCCTCATCGACTAAAGCAAACTCCTCCATTAACCTGGCTTCATCCGGGGTCTTAGGGGTACAGGGTTCCCCAGGACAGCCTCCAGCGGAGTAGACAGAGACAAAGAAGGCATTCAGCAATTCTGCCTTCTCTGTGTCTTCTGCCACCAGGGCACCCACCTCATTCATCACTGCACTGCACTGGCATCTGTCTAAGTTTATGAATCTGGTTTTCCCAGAACTGATTCTGCAATAATTAATGGAAGATGGAAGAATTAGTTATTATTTTATCAAAATAGACTGGTTCATTTCCATCTGCACTAGTTTTATTTGGATGGTATATCAGGACTTCCTGATGTTTCTGTACTTCAGTTCTTAGGGTTTTTTTCAAGTCTTTGGCAGTAACAATGTGCAGGAATTAGGAATGTGTATGTCACAAAATTATCAAAATGATCTGCAAATGATTTCTCAGTTTTGGACTCCATGAAAAGTCTCAATCTTAAAAACATAAGAGATTTCCCTCTTCAAGATCCATCAAGGTTGCTTTCACAGGGACTAGTCAGACTGTGACCTGATTTTACTCATATTTAATTTGCAGTACAGCTCCGATGTTTGTGATAGGAATACTGCTCTGAGTTCCTGCTTGGCAACTCCAGGATCAATTTTCACAGTTGTTAACAACAAAGATTGAGAAGAATTTATACAGGAAACTTTCCTTGAAGCTGGAACACTTCCATTCCTGTAAGTTACCTCTGAACAGGGACCAGCCTCCTGGATCAAGGTGTGGCCTGCATATGTCTCTGGGCAGGAGGGGACCAGGGTGCATACTGGCTGGTCCCTGATTTTGGTGCTTCAGTGGCCAAGCTGGTGAGGTTCACCACATGTTAGCAGCTCAGCTCACATGCAGCCATAGTTACCAGAAGAAATGTCCAGAGATTTCTGAGAACAGAGTAATTTATCTTGGTGCAGTAAAAACACTTCTTTGATATCAAAAAGAGCAGAAATATCAATAGGATTGGATAGAGATTGTAAATATGATTTCCAGTTCACAACTTTCTGTAAGTGACAGGCAAATCTGAGTCTGATTTTCTCCTTGCCTACACCAGTTTAATTCTGTAGATTTATCAGTTTCGAGGTAGAAATGAAATCAGGAGAATCAGGCTCAGAAATGTTCTCTTACTCTTCTGATCTTTAGTTTAAGAAGAGATCTGCAGCAAGACGTGAATTGAACTAATCCCAGTTTAATTTTAAGTAATTCCAAGCAAGTCACAGGAACTGGGCTGGAAAGAGATGGAAAATAAAGGTTTTGGGGTTCACACATGTTGCAGAAAAGGACATTTTTTATTAACTTTTCACCAAGGAACACAGCTCTTATTTATGATCTATCCCCCCAAAATATTAAAGTTAAATCCAAGTGCAATTAAGAGCAGGTTGATCCAGTATTCGGCAACATCCTTTCCAGGAACTCAGGGTGTAGTTTCCTCCTTGGAAGATCTCCTGTGAACCATTTATGCTGGGAAAGGAGATAAAAGCAGAAATCAGAGATGCTAATTTTCTCTTTTGGGAATCTCAATCTCTCTCTCCCCGTATACATAGTATATTTATACATAAGCAAACATATGCACATAGACAGGCATGTGTGAACACATACGTGTGTGCACACAATTTCTCCAAAGCAACTTCAAATGTGTTAAAATTTTCATGAGAAATGAAACAGCAAGAAGACTTTCTGAACACCAACCATGTGCCGTGACCGGATGTTCTCCCTTTTTACCGGGGTGATGTCTGTTTTATGTATGAAGTCCTTGTGCCTTGGGTATATCTTCCTAGATAACTGAAATAACTGAGGATTTCAGTTCATCATTCAAGTTTTGTGCATCTTCAAAGTGTTCGCTCAACACTGATTCTGGTGAAAACAGAGCAGGTTCTTGCCTTTGTAGCAATTTGGTAGAGTTAAAATTGTTGTGATGAGCAAAAGTTGCCGTGATGAACAAATATGAATGAAGGAATGTACTGAATATCACAGATGATTTTACTGGGCAAAAAGTTTTTTACACTGGTTCAATGTTATGATAAACTCATTAGGAACATCAGGTTGCAAGAACAGAAATTCCTTGCAGTGATATGCAAACATGGATGTTTAGGCAGAAGGTGGTGATCTTGACACCAACATGAATAATTTTTTTTAAATTACATTTTTTACAATAGTGTAAACCTAAACATGTTATCATAAAAACAAGGCCATCTTACATATTGTACATATCAAATTTTAAAGGTTTTTGCCATAATCTAAATACATAGACCTTTGGTTCTTTGTGAGATAGTGTTAAGTATGTCTGAATATTTTCCTTACTTAGTATCATTATTCCTTTATTTTCTGTCTTGGATAGAGAATTATCTAAACCAATTTACCTCAGAGTATTTTTCTGCTTCAAATGTGTGTTTTCTACGTAAACAAATATGATCACTGTTGTCTTCAGCCAGATTCATAGATAGCAGAAGGAAAAGCTCCCGGCTTTTTTCAACTCAGGTTATCCTCAGACACTATGTTAACACTATGTTAGTTCCAATATTTGGTTTATTTTTTGTTAGTATTTGAGATGAGCCTAAGCTAGACCACTGAATCTTCACATGACAATCTATTTTTAGGCATTCAGGAAGTTCAGGTTTTGACAAAGATATTTTTAGTTCGCTGTTGGTTCCGTTTGTGTTTGGCAAGTAACAGAGAAATGCCCAAGAAAGGGAAAACAATTCAGCAACATTAAAATATTAATTTATCTAAAAGAAGCAAATTAACGGAAAGCAGGTACCCAAGAAAAAAAGCTAAATAGAAAAAATAAAATTAGGCTTTTAGGGAATATGTGAGCTCCCTAAATTATGCTGACAGAAAAATAAAGATTTGGTCTGTACCTGGTGAAGAGTTGCTGGCAGCATTCAACTAGCTTTGTGCTGTTGGCAGGGAAGTCTGTGGAGTTGAAGGCATTTCCTAAAAAGATGTGGCAAGGAATTCCCAGATCAGGGATGACCAGCATTCCTGTAAAGTAAGTAACTTTTTTAATGAGTAATGAAGAGGAAGGTAAGACTTGGGATTGTAAGTCACGACGTTATCAGATGAAACGTTCTGGCTAATATGAAATCACCCTCCAAGATGATTCCGTAAAGCTGTGAGAATAAAACACTTGAAAGGTGGGGTTTATAAAAAAAAATCTGAATCGTTTTACAGACCTGGATTAAGAAGTGACCACAAACTTTTTTTTTTTTTTTGGTACGTAGCAATGGAACTATGGTAACCTGTGACATATTGAACATTTTGTTTTTCTACTGCTTTTAATGCTACTAAAAAAAGGACGCTAATGGCTTTCTCACTGCTGGGCCAGTGTGCTTTCATTAACTAAAATGGAGCTATGTTGCATTTATAGCAGTGCAAGTAACTGCAGTACATTTTATTTTATTGTAATTGGAGGTAGTTCTGTTTTATTTTTTCTTTGCTTTGCTATATGTTCTCCAAAATTTCCTATGAATAGTAATGATGTCAGCATTCATTGCAGTAAAGAAGACACAAAAATATGAAAAGGACTGTTTTTTCTTTGTAGTGTTGTGAAACCTGAACACATTTTTAATATGTCCTTATCTTAACTGGGGTAGTAGAAATTGCTTGGCTTTTTTACCTTCTTCTGGGCATAAGGAAAGCGTTTGTCGTGGCAGGAGTGGGTGGAATGTAATTTTCTTTCCAAAGCAGATTTTACTGCTTTAGAAAGATTTCCCAGTGGCTGTTCATAATTTTGTTCTTAAGGTCAGGATTGTGAAATGACACATTTTTCTAAGATTTTCTGATTCCTCAGTTATACAAAGTAGTGTCACATATGAAAATATTACAGTGGGCTGTGAAACTAATGACATTTCAAGTGTACTAGTTCTATAACTTCCAGAAAATAGTGTGGGCTTATTTTTAGAATGTGTATGTTTCTGTTGCTTCAATGAACACAAAGGAATATGGAAGCTGTGTTTAAAACAGACATGTTTTTTTGACTACATACAGTAGTCTCTTTCTTCACTGGAGGCATATTAATGCTTTAACCTTCATCATGCACTTCTTCATATCACATGCTCAGAAAATAGAACTGGGAAAGGAATTGTTAACTACTGAGCATAAGTTTTACCTGCTGAATCGTATCTGGTCAATTAATTATTTTAAAATATCATTAATATTATGTTCTTTTTTATTTCCTCCTTTTAATGGCTGTTGCGTTGTGACTCTTTACTCAGCTTAAAGGTGAGACATTGAAAATAAGGATCTGCTGTTGAGTCTCACCTTAGGACAGTTTCATTAACTCAGTGAGAATACTATCAGTGTAAAGCATCTATTTAACATTAAGGCAAAAAGCTGTTCTGCTTCCCCCCATTCCTTGACTGCTATGCTCTTCTTTAATTCCACTCCTCCATTTTGGCTCCATAATTGCTTCTGTATTTCTGTAGCCAGTGATGTGGAGGAGGGATTGCAGCTCATTTATAACTTGCTTTGTTCATGTATTACACACAGACTAACTACCAAAAAAAAAAAAAAAAAAAAAAGAAGAAATAGTGGAATAAATAAAATAAATATTTTCCTACTCTGGTTTTCAGGAACCTTTCATCACGTATTGACATTTAATCCTAGCAAAGCCAGAAAGAAGAGATGGAGGAGCTGCCTGGCTATGTCTGTCCTGCCGACATGCTGCCACACAGTGGTCACCACCTGAGAGGGACACCAAATGGGGGTACCGTACCTGCCACGCAGGCAGTCATGAAACAGGCCACAGTTCCTGCAATCAATGCTCTGAAACCACTGGCAGCTATTTCCTTTTGTTTTGAGGGAGCAATGCTTGCTAGTAAGAAAATAAAGAGTGTGTCAATCATAAATACGTATAGACATAAAGAAGATCAATCTACCAGTTGTCCCACCAGAAGAGGAAATTCCCACCCTGCAGTTTGAAGGGAAAATTAAACATTTTTAGAGGGCCATTTGAAGGCTTGGTGCCAATGTTGCTTCTTTCTGTTGTAAAGGTGGCTTTTGTAGGGAACAGTAACTTCTTGTTTGCTTTGGCAGTTTGCACCTCTCTGCATCTGTTGCATCTGGCTGACGGCAGATTTCAGATGCAAACCCCAGGCATGGCATCAGGGTCAGTCCGTGTGGCTGGGTCCTGCTCTCCATGCCACCCCACTTCTTGCACCACAGAGGCCACCTGGGCTCCGGAGTAAAGACAGCTGCCAGAAATTCTGACTGCCTGGTGAGAAACCCAGATGGGTTTTCAAATTTTCTTTTTGCCTTCAAAACTAAAAGGCCCTTTTTACTATTTTTTTTTTTTCCCCTCTAAACCTACTGTGTATATGCAACATTTTAATGGGAAAGACAACTTCGTTGTTCAGACCAGTGGGCTACACAGATGAATTGCTCCTCCTGAAGCCTGAAGGTGGTAGTAGCTCAGGGTCTCGGTGTGAGGGGCTGAGCAGGGCTTGGTCCCTCTCCCTTGCACCCAGCCCTTCTCCCAGTACCTCCACACCAAACCCTGCACCCCTGAGGGAGCCCTTCCATGCACTGGTGGGTGCCGGGTCTTGGCAGAGGAGCTGCGCAACCCCTAATGCTGCTAGGCTTCACCCACAATCTGTTCCTTTGGGTGTTTTCTTTGGGATTTGCTTGCCAAATAAATTGTCCAGAAGAGTCATTCTTACTCAGGCCTCCTGTTACGATTCCCAGGGAGGCAAAGTTGGCAAACCCACAAAGAGCATAGGTGGCAATGATTTCAGAGCGAACCTGGAAGACAAACACACACCTTGTTGAGTTGTTTGAGTCAGCTCATACCGATTTAGAGGTCTGAAAACTCCACACTGTGGCTTGGGACTCCAAGTACTGAAATCACTTGCTTTTGCTTGGTTGCTGCCCCAGTGTGTGCCTTTCAGCAAGGTAGGGTCATTCTCTTGCTGAAACATGCAGGTGTTCATACTCACTGCCTGTGGGAGGACTCATAAACCATGTGATGGTTTTATTTTTCATGTATATTGCTGTGCCTTATTGAACTGAGTACTAGTAATTAAAGACAAAAAAATAGTTCTTATCTTACTAGTGGCAATCTGGTTGCTGCTTTTTGAAGGTATGAGTCAGAGAGCTTTATTTCAGCTTGTTGTTCATAGCTGGACTGCCTCTATAACACTGTCGAAACCTCAAGTTTTGGTACGTATCCCTTACTTCTTTGTCCCTGAACAAGCAGAGGGCTCCGTGTGCAAAGCTGTTCTTGTGCGTGCTCCACCCTGTGCGCAGCGGAAGGAAAGGGAAATGGGTCTCCTAGAGAGTGAGTGTTTTGATGTGATAATAGGTAGAGATACATTAAGATTTTTGGACCCCCATTAGCGGCTTATTTCCTTCCTGACTTCAACCACCTTCCTCTCCTCGGGCAACACCAGCTCAGTATGGACCTCAGAGCAAAGACAAGGTTGGGCTGGCCTGTACCCCCACCCAGGGACCCCTCACAGGACACAAAGTTACTTTGGGTGAAATCAGGCTGCAAATCTTGCAAACCTCAACACTAATGTAGTTGAAACATTTTTGGAAAGGAGACAACATATCTCAGCAAAAGGTTTTTTGAACCCCTGCCATATCTGAACTGCTATTTACTGTGTTTTAGGCCCAAGCTGATGACACCTGAGTGAGTGTTCTAGTAGGTTTCCTGTTCATTAGAAGTTTCTCTGTTTCCACTCCTGTTTTATGAAAACCAATTTGTAGATATTTTCAATCACTCTGCAAATATACAGCAAAATGCTTTTCAAGTACCCACTCTACATGCTTTTCCTAGAACCGGCTTTGTGTACTGTGATTTCCCTGCTTTCATTTGTACTTCCCTAGCTTTGAAAACAGGAAACCTTGCTATTACTGACTCAGGTGAGGGAGCTCAGAAGACCACTTGTTTGCTCACTCTGACTGAATATCTGTGCCTGGACGTATTAGAGAGTTCTGAAACTGAATAGGAATAAAAAGTGGAAGTCAAGCGCACTTTCACATGAACAGTTGTGCCATAATTAAAATGGTTACTGGGCAATTTTTAGTAGTGTTATGAATCAAAACTATCTTTATAACTCAGAATTTTTTACCAGCTTATACAAGCTCCATATATGTATTGGAAGTGGACAGAGAAATTATATATGACATCTTACTAGGAAAAAAAAAAAAAGAGGTGAAATACAGTTGATGGGATCTGAATTTAAAGGGTGACTTCCAGATTAAAAAATAATATATATATATATATATATATATATATATATATATACATTCATTCGGTAGCTCAGAGACATATTCTCCTTGCAGAATGTAGCATGATGATATCAGGGCAAATCAAAGACCCATCTCACCCAGGATCCTATTTACAGGAATTCCAGGAACACTGGTAATGGATGCTCAGGCAAATGTCTGAGTATTCAATCAGACTACCTGGCTTTTTATTTCCACTTGTGAAATATGTTCTAGTAATAAAGAATGCAAGTGATCAGGAACATGTTTTGGCTTTTGTATATAAGGCAGGTATCCACAGTATCACGTCAGATTAAATTAAGATTAAAAGGTGTGCAAAAGGATGCTTTCTGATCAAGGGTGCTCTACAATGACAGATCGTCTTGATTTGAAGAAGAAAGGCCAGTGCAGGCATAAATCCAGATATCATGGTTTTCATTGCCTGTGCCTAGGTTTCCTTCTCAGACAATTGTAGTAGGAATTATGTATCTGTTAGATGAATCTGTGTGGATGTGTGATTCAGAGTAGGGCCCAGGATCCAGCTGGAGTTGCTCGTAAAAACTAGTTTTCATTGGCAATTGAAATAGACTAATTTGGCTCAGTGTGACAAGAGAAGTCCACCACAGGTAGTACATGTCTTGTATTACTGCTCTTTGCTCTTTGAATAGGGACAATAACCTCCAGCAGAGGTGTGCAAGTAATATCTTAAATGCCATCAGCTAAAGCTTGATGGATGCCTCTCTTAAAAGCTTAGTGCTTGGCTAAACCTCTGCAGGCAGGAGGATCCCCCAGTTCTTGCCCATGGTGTTCCTGGGTGAGTATCTGTGGTAAGAAAAAATTCACCTTGAATACAGCCTTGGTCTTATGTGCAGCGTCCTGTGGGACAAGGCATGTTCCCCCAAACTATGCCTTTATTTTGCTATGTTTGTTTGCAATAAATAGCTAGTGTGATGGCAGTCATGGCAGCTTCACAAAGCAATACTGCGTTTTCATAATTGAACTCACGGAAAAATATGCTTTAGAGTAACATGCTACCACTATCCCTTTGAACCCATATTAAAAAATAAGTTGAGTTTCAGCAGAGAAGGTATTAGATCCAATAGATTTGTAGAGTAGAAAATGTTACTTACTGTCATGTACTGTTTCACACCATTAATGTACATCTTCCCACCCTTTTCTCGGTTGTGAATCAGTTTTGAGAGCCGCTCATAAGCCACAAATTCATTGAAGAAAGTTTTGTAACCTAGTAGTCCAGCAACAATAAAACTGTCTTCCCAGTCTACTCCCATCATGAAAGAGAATGGCACGAAGATATAAGCACAAATTTTCTGCAAAATACATAAGACAATAGCAGGTCAAAAGATATGGTTGGCTGAAGAACAACAACATGTGATAAATTCTCTAAACTTAAAGTAAGTATGGTTTTATTTCAGCAGATGAAAATTGGCCTTAAATGCTTGCTGCCAACATGTCTGGAGACTGAGGGGTTTTAATAGTAAGGTACGCTTGAGTAATTTTTAAAAGGCTAACCCAAAATATAGAAATGATTAAGTAATTAGGTATGTCCCTGATTTTATACCTAAAGTTGAAAAAAAAAAAGCTTTCTGTGCTTTTTTTCCCCAACGATGGCTTCAGACTGGGGATAGTGTTTGAAGCAAAGGAGGATAGTTCAGTTAGAAGAGCTGATAAGAAAATTTAAAAGTCTGGTTCTTCCACTGATTAAATCAAGTGAATTAATGAGCTTGCTTAATTACCAGGCGATTGGATTCCAACGGGTGTAAACAAAAGACTAAGACTTGTCTCTGCATAAAAGCTGTGCATCTGACATAATTAAAGCTGTACCTTTTTCCCAGCATTAAAAGTTTTATAGGAATTAAAAAATAATCCCATATCACAGTATAGCTTACTTTTATATATGAGAGAAAACAACTCCAGCTATGAAAGTGTTTAGGGAGATTGTCCTTACTGAATGTAACTGAGGTGTTTAAGCAGTTACTATTCCTGTTTGGTTTCTCTACCCACAGAAGGCTAGAGGTTAGTGTCTCTCCAAAGGGATGATTGGCTGAATGCAATGTGTCTGTGGGTTTCAGCTCCTTTTGGGTTACCTATCAGTCCAAATGTTACTCCATCCAGTATTAAAATTACAGCCCTTACATAAGTGTGGCTGAGGTATGGATACTTGTGGCTTTCCTCTGCTGTGGGTGTCTGTGTAGTGGGATAATCTGTGCAAACTGTGTAGGGTAACATCTTCATATTGCTGAAGCCACATCTGCCATGAGTGTCTATTCATTTCTGCATCACTTTTATTGCAATGTTATACCAATATTTAATACATCACTTTTATTAGGAGCTTGCAAAACAAAAAGACCCAAACCATTGAACCAAGATTATTGCAGATAGGTCAAAAATGATATATTGACCTATCTTAAAAAAGAAGCCCTGTTTAAAACCTGTTTGCTCAGCTGAGTGATTTGGGTGCTGTATTACAAGTTAATTGTGTTGTGAACTAAGTGGTATTGAGTAAGTGTAGGTTCAGAGAAGTCCGGCCTTGCTCTAGTGTTCTTATCTAAGTGAAGCTAGTGAGCATTAGGGATTTGACGGGGCTCTCTGAAGCTAAAGTCACTTTAATGTTTGCATTGAAGGAGAGGTTAATGGCTTGACAAGTGTGTAACTGACAGATGTGCTGCACTGTTCAGAGGAGGCAGATTTTAGCATACGATGCTCTGTAAATATACTCTGCTAGTTAGTAAGAGCAAAACAGAGGGAAGCCATACAGGGACTAATGGATACCGAAATATTTACATGGCAACAATTCTCCTCTGGCTGTAAAGATATTTTTCAATAACATGCCCATAAAAATAGATGATTTTGGATAATTTAAAAACAAACAAAAATCCACAGCAGAGCCACACAAGCACTTAATTTCAGATAGACATATTATGGATGTATATAAGCTGCATGAAGGACCTGATGACCATACCTCAAAGTTCAGCTGTGGATAGTTTAACAGGTCTCCCACCCAAGAGAGGGCTGAGTCAATGAAAGCCAGCAGGGAAAGGAAGGAGATGAGGTTCACAAGGATGCTCGCTACCAGCTTGATGGAAGAAGAGGCACCTAGAAGGGCTGCTTCCAGCATGCTTTTTGTTTCACTTTATCAATTAAAAGAAAAACAGTGTGTAAACATTTTTTTAATCTAATAACAGATCATAGAACTAAAAATTACATGACCTTGATTAGAAATCTACTGGTGAAGCTGTTTACTTGTGGGGAAAATAATGATGAGGTGGAGTAGGTTTTTGCTCTAGATCCTCATGGGAGCGACTGGGAGGGTATGCTTTTGGTGCCATGAGGATGAATTCTGGCACATTTGGGGTTGGGTAAGCTGCAGATCAGGTCACAGTACTGTGACTGCCTGTGGCACCAGTGGTATGGGGGGAGTGACCACTGCTCTTCCTGCAGGCAGCCCTTGAAGGGGTGCCCAGGATATCCAGAAGCAATTCCTTAAAAGCCTTTTGCTTTGCTTGCTGTTCTCAAGGCAAGTACGTCTCCCTGTGGATAGACAACAAGGTTGCTACTGTGATTGTTGAAAAGACTGCTCTGCCTTTGCTTTCGTATGTTTGCATTTACAGACTTGTTATGAGCAAAGACAACAACAGAGAAAATGGGAAAGTCTTTTGGTGGCTCACCTCACCTCAGGTAGACATTTCCCTTTCTTTGGAGGGTTTATGTCTGTCGAGGTCCTTGGCATATCTGTGCCTGTCCTAATTGGTAGTGATAAATCCATACATTATAAAGAAGCATGCTGCACCTGAATTCACAAACTATTCATTTGGGGTATGCTGGTGTGTAATTAATTTATTGCTTGTACATCTACAGTGTACTAACTCTAGAGCTTGTGTATGAAGAGTTATTTTTCCAAATCTCATTTTTGCAGAAGTATTGCTACTAACTAGAGCTTGGATCAGCTTACCTTTTTATCATTTGTAGGTCATTCCTCTGTGTTAGTATAGACTTTTCAGTTTCAGGCCAGAATAGTTTGGAGGTCGCTAATGATGCTGGTGCTGACATGACAGAAGCGGTCAGTAGGTGGGAAGCAGAAATCTAGATTTCCGAGTGACAGAAAATATGCTGTGATAACCACAACATGCACAAACATGGAGGAAAACAATTAAAATTATTAGATGCTTGGATGACTTTTCTACAGGGGGTCATTAAAATGTTCACATTGCTTATAAGGAAAAGGAGACAACGAGCAATACAATGGAAATCCAATCGAAAACAGAAGAAGTCCGAGTAGTGAAAAGCATGGAATAATCTTTCCAAAAGGCAAACTGCTTCACTTCTCTCTAGTGGCAAGTCAGAAGGAAAAAGAAACAAACAAAAAGCCAGGTCAGTTGAGTGCAGCTTGGTGTAGCAATAGTAGAGCAGGTGAATGAGAGCCAGGCTTCCTTAGCACCCCCTGTATGCCTTGCAGTGGCAGGAAATTGGTTTTGTTCCTTGATGATGTGTTAAAAAAAAAAAAAGTACATGGCCTAACTTAAATTCTGTTATTCCTTTTCCATCCCTTCTTCTGCAAATTTCTACATGAAACTCATTTGGCAGCTTCTGCTGTGTTTCCATCTCTCTTTTTCTTTCTTAATTTCTTGGTCTTTTTGACCAATTCTCCTTTCTTGCCTCTGCCTCTCCACTGTATTTTATTCTTTTATAGAACTAATATATTTATCAACCATTCCCCAGTTACTCTGATCATAAATCACATCTTCAGCTGTGTTTTTCCGGCTTTGTGCTGACAGCTCCTTAGCAGACAAGACATTTACTACCCATGTTTGTACATCATCACTACAATGGCAGTCACAACTCAACTCTTCAGGCTCATACGGCTAGCAAGAGTTCCTGAAGGACTTTATTTACATCACTACCACAGATGTGGAAGGGTTTATCAGTTAGTATATTCCACATGTCAATTCATCCGGACTGTAGGAAACTATACAAATCAGTCATTTTCTTGCAGCTATGGTAGGAAATCTCTCTGTATTACTTAGGTAGGTTTTTTTGCTACTTAACAATATCTTCAAGATCAGATGGTAATATCCCTGTTTATTGTTGGAAGACATGGGATTGTTGTGGTTAATTCCTTCAGAAATTTAAAAATAATAAAAAAAAAAGGAATGACAAATCTACTTCCAAAGTATTTTAGCTGGGCTTCTATACTTACATGATTTCAGATAAACAGTATATTTTCCAGTTCTCTTTCCCCATCTTACCCCAAAAGAAACATATGTTCCGAAGACAGTTCCAGCAATAGTTGAGAATCCAGCTGTCATGACTGCATGGATTTCAGATATGGTGATGTATGGTAAGTAGGGCTGCACCATGAGAGGAGACTCTGTCTGGAGTGAGAAATGACTATCAAATTAAGAACTCTTTTATTAACAGGGCAGAAAAATCAGTGGCTGCATCACACTTTCTAAGATGTCTTTGACTAGTTAATCTTAGTGCTAATGAGTGCTCTGAATATTAATTTTTGAGGGTTTTTTACCCTAGGAAGGAAAATTGTACCAACATCCATCTTGTCTAACAATAATTCTTGCTGTTTTACCATGTTCCCAAAAGGCCCAATGAAGTCGTCAAGAAATCCTAATCCAATTCTGAGTGAGTTAGGGACAGCCACAAGTCTGAGCTGCAGGTGAGTCTGTGGGTCAAGTGAAATATGCCTACCAGCCACTGTGGGCAGCTTGAAGCTCTCAGGAGCTCTGGCAAGTGTGCGAGCACATCCAGGAGAAAGTGTCATGCAGAGGTACTGGTTTAAGTCTTGAAGCAGTATAATATGGTGATTCACCACTATGAAATAACTGGTATGCTAATGTCACTTTTGGACTTGGATGCCACTTGGTGGTCTTTCCACACTGATTTGAAGCCTGGGACAGACACTGCTGTAGTTTGAGTTTAATAGATTTCCCACTAAAAGGGACTGGTAGACTCTGACTTTTTTTTTTTTTTTTTTTTTTTTTCCGCCAAGGCCTTGCACAGCTACCTCTGAGTCTTAATTTTCTGCATTGTCTGTCTGTCCTGCCCTGGCCTGCCTTATGTGCCCTCTTTTCATTCTATTTGTCTTTTATATTGAAAAAAGCCTGAAATTGGTATTTCTTTATAGCCTGAGTGTAGTCTGGAAATCATTTTAAGGGACATCTATCACCTACATTTGTGCTTGAGTTTCCATTGGGAAGACATATGGTTCCCAAAACCCACCCCATTGTGCACCACTACCCACGTATGAATGTACTGGAATTCTGGAAACCAACCACCAGTCCTGCATCCTAGCTTAATATGAAATGATGATTTTTTTAAATACACAGATGCTTGCTGTGCAGCAATATTTCACAATATTCAGTAATACTGTGCTAGCATGTTTTTCTATGCTCCAACTCACCTGTCCCAAGAATATGTTACCCGCAGCTACCAGAGACTCAACAGGAGTTGTCCCCATTAAAATTTCCATTGTCCAACCAACCTAAAATGAATATAAAAGAAAAAAACAAAACCAAACAAAAACCAAAAACCCCAACACATTAGTCTGACTATTCCATGCACTTCTTGAATTAATCATGGCAATATAAGAGCTCCAAGACACCTTATAATATTTCCTGAGTTAATGATTTCAGCTTCAAGATATGGCATATATATTTAATAGTAGCATGTTGAAATAAGACAGAGGAAGAATAATTTAACAGAACTGAAAGTATGCCAGCCTCCTCCTGGACACTAAATTGTTAAACTAAAGTGATCAAACCAGATGTTTTAATGTATCCTTATTACTTATGTACCTGTCCAAAGACACTTGGATCATATTAAGGGAAAAAATGTGTGAAATTTAGATTAAGGCTAAAAATGCCTTGTAGAAATTTTAGCACACTATTTGAGCTAGGTAAGGTTTGTGATGCTTGTATAACAGTCCTGTGAATGAGATGGACACAGGACTTTTCAAGGGTATCTTCAAATAAAGTTCAGCTACCACTATGCAGTAAGATCTTTTCCCCCATAGGATAAGTTCATTTGGTGGACAAGGCAGGAGGTGGGCTTTTTGTGGACTCACTCTTGTCTTAGTGGACACCGGCACTGAACCTAAGAACCTTAGACTTGACAGAAATTAAAACTTAGAGCATGAGGTGAGACAACAGACTCTGATCTTGTTCTGGGGATCTGTGATACAAAGTTATAGGTATATGCATTTGCTACTGCAGTGCTCAATAAAAAGCAGAAATTCAACATCTGTGACATAACCTCCATCCTGCACTTTGAGGCCTGGGAGAGGTGCAGGCAGAAGGGAATATTTAAGCAAGTATGGCATCTAAGTAACACTAAAGCTAGACAGGCAAATCTAACTATTACATATGACATCAGCAATAAAACCAGGCTGAGGTGCTGTGTAACGCCGATTAGGATTTTGCCGCGGTGACAACTGGAACTATTTCTAGGTTAAAAATAAACTACGTTTCATATCTTTACCTCTGAGCAATTTGGTAAGGGCCAATGCTACTGTTTGGCTGCAGATGTTCAGGAACTGTCCCGTACTAGGCAAATAAATACCTACTAGAAAAAATTCATACCTTTGCAACGAGCCACTGCATGAATCCAATGTGGTAAAGCATAGACATTACTGTGCTGAAGAAAACCAAAACTGGTAGGACCTGATTTGGAGACACAAAATCATTAACATTTCTATAGTGGTTTTCCTTTCCTTAGTTCTGTAGACCGTTTCATTTTTGGAAAAGAGGCTCATGTTTTTGGAGATACACTTAAAGATATTGAAAACTCACAATTAACTTTGCACTTATGCTGTAAAATCTTTAACCTTGTAGACTTTATGTTTGTGCTGGAATTAACTATTTTTCATATATCTACATAGTTTTCTAACAGGACTATAATAGTTTTGAAACTATTTGGTTTAATATGCATTAGTTTATAGGCATGTTTAAGTCAGTTCAAACATTGCCTGGGCAATGGCATCTACAGAGACTTGGATATGTATATCTATAGACTTCGAAAACCACAAACAGAAATATATACAATAGGACCATGGCAGAGAATTCAACTTCTCTGTGTCTGTGTGTAAAAAGCACAGCTTAGACTGCATTTAAGTACAAGATGAGGACATTTGGACTGTAACTAACTTGATTTCACAGAATCAAGGGCAGCTTCCTCAGAAAGCACATATTGTGTAGCTGCCTTTTAATAACACACTATAGAAAAACCTTCTTTTATTCTGCTCTACTAATAGCATTGATTATAGTATGGAGTATTCAAGAGCTTTGTAACTGTATGCAGAAACAGAATCTGCTTAAAAACAAATTCGCAGGTATATACTTATTAAATACAAGAAGTGAACTTACGTCTTTTTCAGTACAGGCTGAAGGAAAAGATTTTCCTTAAACATACAATTTAGAAGAATTGCATGAATGCCTAACCCACTGTCTAATGGTTTGTTGCACATGTTGGTTTTTCATCTTGAATACAACTAACATTGCTTGATTTTAAACACACAGGATCTCAGCATTTCTGTGCTAGTATACAACAGCAAGAAACATTCCCCTAAAAGGTCCAAAATTAGGCAAATGAGTTGCAGTTAAAACAGTGCCACTAACATGAGGAAGGTCTTATGTGTGTTCAACTGAGTGCATAATGCTTTATAAATAAAACCAAGAAACAAAATGAAAAAGAAAAAACACTTTGTTAGTTCAGACCTTTTCAGTAAATAGAAGCTGTGCCTTTCTAGAGGAGAGTTGGTACTGTCAGCAGTTTTGATAAAGGTTTGGAAACCCAGTTTAAATGATCAGAACCTTTCACTGAAAAGGCAGAGTGCAATTCACAGACATTGTTGTGCTCTTCAACAAGTTAATATGAGGCTGCCCTCTCTAGTTTGATTCTCTGATCCTTTTAGCAATCCTCTGAGGGTGTATTGCTATGCAGTGACAGCAGAAAGTCTAGTTCAGTAAAAGTAACACCTCTCTCCCCCGCCTTTTCTCTCCTGCCACATCTCTTCCCTGTTCCTGAGCATGTGCTTGCTGGAGAGGCAGGTGTCTGCCAGCCGGCTCCATACCCTACACAGGCAGGGGCTGTGGTGATGCCTGTGGTGAAATGCATCTGGAGAGGCAGCAGGCAGACAGGCAAAGGCCAACTCTCCATACTGGATGGTAAAAACCATAAACAAGTGTCCTCCCATCTCTCACTCTGAATGGATGAGAAGAGCTCTCAGGCATTACTGTGGTTTGGTTTTAGCTGAAGGAGTGAGAAGACAGTGTTCTGCCTATGCTGGGTGACAGCTGGCACCCTTCGGCTTTTTTCTTGTGCTCATTTCTCTGAAAATACCTTAGATAACTTTGAAACATGCTTTTTCACTTTTGCTGTTGCAGCCATTTCTGGATGAAGCATTCATCTTTACAAAGCAGGGGGTTTGTTTTCCAGTTGTGAAAATTTGTGCCTTGACTGCATGAAGAAGTGGGGGCTGTTTTATGACTAAACCCTTCTGTCTAAATCCCTGTGACTTAACGCGGTACTTATTATGTTATGTTTTCATTAGAAAAGCATAGCAACCATGTAACAGGTAAGTAACTGTAAAGTTTTGTCATGTCCAGGCTAGCTTTTATCTAAGGCAGAACAAAATCATATGGAAAACACTGACAAATTACTACTCTAAAATAAACAATGTAAATGAACAACACATCACATTGCAGTGGGTTTTCAATTGCCTTGTCTGCAGAGATAAACACAATGAAAAGCACTTAACACGAAACAACTAGTTTGACTGAAAAAAAACCCCGAACAAACCTGAACTCTTTTACAGAAAGGCTCCTCACAGTGTTAATATAGTGGTTTTGAAGCTTGGGAGAGAGGAGAAAACCTCAGGAAAACTCCTTTCGTCCCATGTTTATATGAAGCTGCCACAGCCTCTCTACCAGGTGAGAGATTCGCCTTTGTGCAGGGCTCATGTAGGATTGCATGTTGTGAGTGTGACAGGAGTGGAAAAAGTGATAAGGCAGGAACACCTCCGACTCCCCATCCTCTCCTTTTCCCTCTTTGCAGTGCCAAAACCAGGGGAGTGGGTGGCACAGGGTCAGTAATGTTGGAAGGCTCCCTCTGAGGGGTCTTGGGGAAGAGGATGTGCCTGTCTAGGTGATATCTTGATAGCAAAGGACTGTACAAGGGCATAGGAGAGAGAGGGGAAAGCTCTGCTGGTGCTCCAGGGTCAGGTGCCTGGTGAAGCACCTGGAGGGTGGAGGCCAGGCTGGGAGCAGGTCTGGGGAGGATAGAGAAAGGCCAGCCTTGGAGCTGTGCATACATGCTCTGGGGAGCTGAGGATAGGAATAGGTCATGCAAACCATGCTATTTGAGGAGGGATCTGGATGACCAGGGAATCTGGGACACAGGCATATGTACATGGAGGAAGGACTGCTAGGAAAATAGGAGGCATGGGCACGATCCAAGGAGTCTGAGAACAGCTTGCCCTGTAACCATGGGGTTGTTGCATGCCCTGTGTGTATGTGAGTATCTGCACAGAGGGAGAGGTCATGGTGGAACATCAGCCTTGATTGGCAGAGTTTCCTCTGTTAGTTAAATGTGAAACATATTTGGAAATAAAAGATCAAGAGTCCCCTTTGTTTCTTCCAAATGAAAATGCATTGATTGTATGAAATTGCTTTTAGACAAAGAAAAGCTCTTAAAACTCATTCTTCTGTCTCATGGACTCACAGTTCTCTATTTCTGTTGTAGTGCCCTTATTCTCTGAGTGCAAGAGTCTGCCTCAAAGATGTGGGTACTCTGAACAGAGGATGACAAAGAGGTGGTCTCCAACTTGCTCCTGCCGCTAAAAAATTCACCAGTTTAATTTGAATATGCACAGATCATTACAGCCTGTAGATGGAGACAGTTGACAGTTGTCAAGTCTAGGAAAAGTGGGGAGAGAACAGCAAAAGGAGACATGACAGGGAAGTGAGATGGCCCTCAACTATAGGAGAAGCCTAGTCCTCGAAAGGGCTGACCTGTTCCTGTATGGGAGGAGGGAATGAGTCCTGCAGTGTAATTATACCTGTATAGTTAAACTATTAGAATTATATTTCTCTCTGTGGAAAAATTAGTGCAGAAGTTTAGTCTCCAATATGTATAACTCCTGATGCTTACTACATACCCTTAAATAGTCAGGTTTTAACTGATTAATAAATTTAACGAGCACTCTGAAAAATCCCACAGCTTTTCAATAGAGAATTGGTGTCAATGAGCTCTTCAGAATCACATTATGTGGCCTACAAATGTTGAAGTTAATACTTCTCATAATACAATCTCTAAGAAAATAAATTATTTAGTTGTATTTTTTATAAACTGGGTTATTTAATATTTATTATCAATTCTGCAATATGGTTTGATGTTACTAAAGAGCTACTTTCTGGGTCATGGTTATTGCCTATGCTACATGCATGGCAGAGAGTCGAAATTGTCAGCTGCTCAGAACTCCTCTTCTATTTGTGTCTTGATATTCAACTATTTAGTCATGTTCCTTTAAAGAAGAAGTTGCTATTGATGTTTAAGAAACATCAGGGTTTCAGACACTCCTAAAGCCTGACCTTCAAAGCAAAGCCTTTCTCAGAGAGCCAAGATCCTCCTGGCATAAAAAGGAAGCCACTGATATAACAGGAGTCTAATGTCCTGCTTGCTTAAAGCAAACTTTGCGTTTCGTTGTTAGAAAGACAGATGACTTAGTACTAGGAGGTCTTTTCTGACTACTTATGTACTTGGATGTGTTTGTTTATGTGGGCATCGTTATTTTTAGAACTCTAAAACTTTGCATTTGCATTCAAATATGCATTTAAAATAGCAGTTTCTGCATGCAAATGCATGTGCTTTCAACTAATTTGTGCTTCCCAGACTATCTGCTCAAAGGCTGTGGTGGGACTGGTCGGAAGGCTCAGTGGATGCATGCAAGGGATGTATCTGCTCTGGTAACTGTGTCCATCTAAGTTAGCAGAAAACTGAGGCATCACTGCATACTGCTAAGGATGCGGTGTAGATACAACTGGGCTCTGACAGTTTTCTGCGAAGTTATACCCTATTGCTTTTCTACTCTCAAGAGCTAAGCCAAGACTGATGTGCTTCTCTTTTAGAAGATGGTTTGAAATATCTTGGGTCAAGATTTGAACAGCTCAGCACCACATGCAAACTTCATAAAACATCTGAAAGACACAAAAAAGCACTTTTGACCTTCTTAATGCCTGAATAGATAACAAGTGTTTCAAGACAGAATGGGCTGGTTGTCAGTCATTCATGCTGGAAGGAAGGAATCTCTTTACACAGGAAGAGCAGATGGAGCATGTTATAGTGTTGCTGTGCACTTGTCTACCACTCTGTTTATCATGTATTACTAAACCAAAACACATACAGCTCTGAAAATCAACTCATGGGTTTTGCTTTCTCTTTGTTGTTAGAGGTGGTGGTGGTGTTTTTGTTTGTTTGTTTGGGTTTTTCAGTGTGAAAGTAACCCACTTCTCCCTGTTATCCTCTTCTGGAAATTCCATATATCTTTTGGTGGCTTATCCCGTAGAAAATGCTTATGGATATATCCATACACAGAAGCCAAGTTTTGACTCTCCGGTCCCTAGCTATGGCTTTGGTCAGCAAAGTATTTTGCATCACCACTGAGGCATTAAAAAACCAGCCTGAAAACATCATAAGGCATTGTGGAAAAACACAGGAAAACCATCATTGAGGGTGGGAATTAAACTGTTTAATCCCCAAAATATGCAATTGTGAATGCAAATAATGATTTGAGTGCTCAATAACATAAAAGTGAGAGGAGACTGGAAAGTGAAACAAAAGGTACAAAATTAGTGCAATTAAAATATAATTATTGCTAATGGCATCATTTTTTTCCATCTAAGATGTTCTGACTACTCTCAATAGCAGCATATTTTACAAATAACATCTTTCTTAACTAGTGAAAGAGCTAAGTATGAAGAATACCCAGTTTTGAATGTTACTTCCAAGAAAAAAAGAAGATAAATTGTGTGTAAGCCCACAGTCTAGTGACTGAAATACCAAACAGAAAAATGGTATCTGAGAAAGTCTTGATACATTTCTCATGGCTGTTTGTTTGTTTGTTTTTCCCTTAATGTGTTCTTGATTCTAGCCTAAATAGGTATTGCGGCATGGGCTATGTGTTGGATCAAAAGCAGAAAAAATGCTGGGGGGGGAGGCTTAGAGAGCACAGAGCACATAAGCTGTCTTCTAGCAGTTTCACAACAAGGTCTCCTAAGGGAGGGCTGGGAAATATCTCTGGAATCTTATTAATGAAATAATACTGTAATGTAATTCTTCCTGTTTGTGTTTGGGCAGCTTCTACCTCTTCTACTGGGTGTAAGCATACATCTAGGCTTTCCACATCTACAGGGGCAATGTCTGTGAGGTAGTGGTCTGCACAACATTTTAGGACAGAACAGCACAACATGGTATAGCACCTCTACTTGTGGAGAGGTGGGGAATCAAACAATCACAGAATCGTTTGGGTTGGAAGGGACCTTCAAAGGTGATCTAGTCTAACCTCCTGCAGTGAGCAGGGACGTCTTCAACTAGATCAGGTTGCTCAGAGCCCCGTCCAGCCTGGTCTTAAATGTCTCCAGGGATGGGGCATCTACCACCTCTCTGGGCAACCTGGGCCAATGTTTCACCACCCTCATTGTAAAAAATTTCTTCCTCATGTCTAGCCTGAATTTCCCCTCCTTTAGTTTAAAACTATTAACCCTTGTCCCATTGTAACAGACCCTGCTAAAAAGTCTGTCCCCTTCTTTCTTATAGGCTCCTTTTATGTACTGGAAGGCCGCTATAAGTTCTTGTCAGAGCCTTCTCTTCTGTAGGCAGAACAACCCCAACTCTCTCAGCCTGTCCTGATAGGAGAGGTGTTCCAGCCCTGGAGGTCATATTTCTTACAGTGACGAGGTAGGAGGAGCCTTTTAACCTATTCTTTGTAGAACTATATGCCCAAGTTCTCTCTACCTGTAATA
This sequence comes from Patagioenas fasciata, assembly GCF_037038585.1. Lineage (NCBI taxonomy): Eukaryota > Metazoa > Chordata > Aves > Columbiformes > Columbidae > Patagioenas > Patagioenas fasciata. The sequence continues at coordinate 30,462,387 of NC_092560.1, forward strand.
AATGTTGTTATAATTAAATTAAATAAGTGTAGCCTAATTCAGTATATGGCAATAAATGGAGGGGTTTATGTGAGATTCCTAAATTACCTATTTGGAGTGTCACACAGCAAGGACTAATTTACCTTTTAGATGATTTGTCTGGTGACTGCACTGGTATCACAGGACATACAATGAATTTATTTTCCAGACATACTGTTTCTTTTTCTGATGTCTGTCTCCCACATACAGTACATGTAAAACCTATTCTTACCTTAAAAGCAAAGAAATGATCTCTATATTTCTCACCAAACACAAACTTAGCACCTACGTCAGCGTACTCCAGAAAAGTCTAGGGATAGAAAGCAAAGAAAGTTAGCTGCAAGATCCATGTCTCTGCCAAAAACTAGGCAGATGTTGATAGCTGCCTTGCAGATATCCAAGGAGAAGTTTTCTGCTCTGTGTGGATCCAGGCTTCACTGACTGTGTCTAGCTTAACCAGGTGTCTCTGCTCTGCCAAGAATGCAGGCAGCTTCAGAGTATGTAGACAAACAGCATAGGGCACACTTTCCTGCTGTACCCGACATGAAAAAGGCCATAAAATATAGTAAAATAAGAATCTATTTTTAAATCCCAGTATTGTGATTCATTCCTACACTTCTTGTCATGCAAATAAGTGCAATAAATGATACAGTTTAAAATTGAGGTCTGATGGCTGTAGTAATGACTTTTGAGAGGAATAGCCAAAAGCTAGTCTAAAAAAATTGTCTACTTTTAAATTCTGATACAGTGGTATATTTTTATGCTTCCAATGCCAACATACAATTAATGATACAGTTTAAAATGGAGATGTAATGGCTTGAGTAATGAATTATGACAGGGGTGACCATAAGCCATATGGAGCTAATGGAAGGGGGCACCACACTGGCTTCAGTTAGAGATGAAAGTGAAGACTGACAACACGGTGACAAAACCCAGATGACTCCACTGCTTGCAGACTAGCAGCCAGCCAGGTGTCAGACCTGTGCCTTTGCTCCCGTGCAGAAACAGTACATTCTGCACTGTCTTGTTTTAAATGTGCTCAATTATCTGTACGGTGAAGAACAGCTGTGTGAACAGTATCTCTGGGGTGAAAAGTCTGAATGTTCTTCACTGGGTACTCTCCGATCTTCATTTTGGATTTCTCTTATTTATTACTTTACAGTAATGGAGTTTTTTTTAAAAAAAACTTTGTGCCCGCAGACTGCCTGCAGGGGCATGTGCAGATGGATTCTGTCCCCTCTCTGGAGATCCTTTGCTGCTTGCAGCTGTGGATTTTGCCACCTGTAGTTGAATTCATTTTCTTATATGTCATGAGAACTATGAAATAGTGCTGGGGCCAGAACTGTGGCTACTCTGAAGACTACAGTGGTTCTGCCTTGCTGAACCCCCAAGCTTTGCAGCACATCAGGTTTATTGAAAAGATGCTTTGGAGTTGGGGCAGCTCTAAGACTTTCCATGGGTGCCCTGGCACAATAGTGGTTTTGCGTTTGGAGGGTACAAGCTACGAGATGGTAAAGCCATTAAGAAACAGGGTCAGTCTGGCCATTACTCATCAGCCTGCCCTGCATGGTCTTATATTAACTGGACAAAAAAGAAATGAGAAGGTTGAATTCAGTAGTCAATTACCTTTCTGAGAACCCAGTTTTTCTCAAGAGGGAAAAACATCTAAGGGTAAATGGACCCTTGAACTGCCTGGCTTTTATGTAAGGGTATCAAGACAGAAAATGATATAAAACATAACATTTTTGCCCAGCAGTTTACCTGGATCTGAATGCCTAGCCAGTTAAACATGTCAAACCCCACATCGGTCCTCATAATAAGAATGCCAAGAAGAAACTGCATTGCTATTCCTGAAAATACTGGTCTCCAAACAACCTAGAGGGACAGAAAAGTAAAAAGAAACCACTTGTTATTTAAATGAATAATAATTTACTTTAGATGTTTGTTAAAAAAACGTAAGGGAATTTTCTGGCTATACTGCAGGATAGGAGCAGTTGCCCAAATGGGTTGTATGGGACTTGGAACATGGATCACCTTTCCTAATTTGAGAGCTCTGTGATGTGGATGTGTCCACCTGAGCTAGCTGCTGGAAGTCTGACTAAGTATGGACAGGCCCATTTCACTGTCACAGACAGCAAGTAATCAAGTATTAGGAAAAAAAGAGATAATTCTTCCTGTGTTATGGTTTATAGATGAGATAGACATCCATGTGGGCAGCAGACTGTGGCTGCCTCTGACCAGTCCCTCTTTAACTGCACTGCAGATTTCTGCTCTGCTGACTCTGAAAACATCTTCATTTTATGAAAATGGAATCTGACTTTAAAAGGCAAAGAGGTAAGATGGCACTCTCTAATTTATTTAGGTGATATTTGAATAGCACCAGCCAATTAGGTGTAATGAGAACCCATAGGAGAGTACAAAGCGTCTGAAGTACCTGAATTTTCACCTCAGTTAAAGACAGCAGAAGTTGTGAAGGATGGGGAAAGGTAGGTCCATTAACCCCTACTGAGGAAACTTTTTCTGTCAAGAAAGTCACTGATGCAGGAGTGTTGAAAAAGTGTTGGTGAAACTTGGTGACGTGGACAATGGCTGAAGAAAGCATGTGCTGTGTGCTAGTCGTGCACAAAAGGGTAAAAGCTGAGGTGGGAGGTGTGGTGACCCTTTGTAATATCACAGCAATACAGAATGGACATCTCAGATGGAATATTAAAATAAATGGCATTGACCAGCCTATGGGACTGGGTTAGTGAAAAGTGAGGACCTCAGTTGGCCTCAGTTGCTGCAGTGGGAATGAAACTTGTGAGGGATTAAGAGCTACATGAGGGCACATCTCCAGTTCATGCAATTTGTGTTGATACGATGACAGTGTCCTCAAATAAGTGCCTGTGACATCCTGAGCACTGTAGTGAGCCTCCTGTAGGTGGGAAGCATGGAGCAGGCCTGATTCAGCATACACTGATGCTCCAGGAGCAAATGTGTTCCAGTCTGCATCAGGGCTGGAACAAAGGATGGGCAGTGAACTCCCAAACCAGTGACAGTCAGATGCTGGTACAGTCCCACACATGCTTCTCAAGATGTCAGACCAAAATGACATTGCTCCAAGATTAAATACTTCACTGGGTTTTGGCAAGCCTAAATTTTGATGCTTATGGGCTTTCTGTTACTCTTACTGAACTTGGTACTAGAGTAGAGGAATAGATTTTGAGACACTGAATTACAAAAAAAAAAAAAAAACCCATAACAAAAAAAACCCAACACAACAAAAAACAAAGAGCCAAAATGGACGAAGTACTCACTCTGTTTGGATATTTGGAAAATATAAACAGCAAGAAAACATACATCAAGAGACCAACAAAGGAGATCAGGTGTTGGTATCCCCGTTTTACTATGTCAAAGATGATCCAGAAGATAAAAGTTACAAGAAAAGCTACACACATCAGCCTAGGGAAAAAAAATAATAAATGTCAGGAATGACATCTTAAAGAAGACCAAATATTCCTTCCTGTTCCCCTCCCCACAACATTTACATCTCTCTCTGTGAATGAACTCCCCGAGTACTGTAATAAGCTGAAATTGGTAGCTCTACACAAGCAGGAACCTGCCTTTGCTTTTGCTTTTGTGACTCTGACAACAGCATCCCTTGGTGACATCCGGAAGAAATGTCCTCCAATCATGTCCCCAAAGTCAGAGTGCAGGGGAAATCCAATAAAGCATGAGTGACTCTTGTCAGGGTGTTCTTTCTATTGAATGAAGTGTGAGAAGATACCCTCCTTTCTCACTCCATCCTCCTTTTCCTTTTCTGTCTTCTTTATTGAATCTTTGTTTAGCTCTGGTCAAGACAGGCTGTGGTTTTTATGAATTGCACTTAGATGTTTAAGTGGTGGGCCTATGAAACATACACTATTGAAAAACGAGTTATAAAGTGTTTACTTCTTTGTAACCAGCTGTACAGAAGAATAACTTTTAATCACAACAATTTTAGCTATCTCAGAAACAATGACAAAACCCATCTGTGCATCCATGTTCACGGTTTCTGTGTTCCCCATAATCACAGAAGTGCGTTCAGATTGCATATTGAAGATAATTATCACAGCAGCCTGAGAAGCAAGGAAATATGTCATCACATTCACAGAGGAGAAAACTAAGGGTAGTCCCAGTTCTTTAGTGTTATTTGTGTTTAAGAGTTGTTTAGCTTCTACTAATTTCAGTGGTGTCTAGTTACCTAAATTCCAATTTTAGATCTGAATAAAATATATTGCAGGCTAACTACACATAATGTCTTGGCCATTACAATGCTGAATAATACTTTCTATACCTGAGAGAATTTCTGTCTCTTGGAGGAATCCATGACTTACAGTTAAGCACAGAATCTGTAGTAGGTACAATTTAAGGATTGTAGCCCAGGTAATGCAGCATTTAGTGCCCCTGGCTTGTTCCACCTGCACATCTCCTGTTCTGTTTGCTCCTTCCTGCTAAGAGGCTGCCTGGTCACCTAATGGAGGCCTGTGGCTGCACTGTAACGTGGCTCTTGAGCAGAATGACCACAATCTTTATAGCATCTTTTTTAGAAATTTGTGCTGCCATGGCAAAACCACTTCAAAATCTTAAGAATAAGTTGGGACATTTTCCTGAACCCAGAATGACTCCTCCTTAGAGCTCTTTCTTCAGATAGAGGGTGACCTAGCTGAGATAGAAGGCAGCTGATCAATTTCCTTTTTAATTATATTTCATTAAGTCTGTTCTTTGGTCTATGAGCCTCCCTTGGCTCCCTGTTTTCCCAGGAAAAACTTAAATATTCCTGATAACTGCTCAGGACTATTTGGAGTAAGTATCTACCTGTTCTAAGTATCTACTATTTACCTACCAGATGAATGTCTACCATCAAAAATAAGGTTGTATGATCTTATTATGGCACCAAAAGTTTCTGGCATGTTTTGATTCCTGAAGGTCAAGTGAAAATTGCTATAGGGATATGTGAACAAGTAGTGTCTAGATAATGCACTTCGGTCTTTAGGAGTGTGCATATGCTAGAGTTTTTACATATCTCACAGCTCTCTGAACTAGTGACAGTGAGACACTTTCTGGCTGGCAGAACAAATGCAGAAGGTTACAACACACCTGAACTTCGGTGGACATATTCTCTTGCAACCACAACCTTGTTCTGTATCAATTTGGGGAACATTTTTACTTTTTCTGCAAAGATTTTTGGTCCCTAGCCACTGCATTGCAATCTTAAAGGTGTGCCTGACAATTATAAAATGGAAATATTGAATTATTCTGTATGTATTCTTTGATCTTATTGCAATTTGTATGAATGATCCATCTCCATGTGCTTATGGTTGTATAAGCTGAAATAAAACTATAGGGGTAAATCAACTAATTTTTTATCCTTTTGTATAGATAGGAAGTAATTAATATTTACCATTTCAGCCAAAACCGGTATTTCTTCAGATATGTTTCTGCAGGGGAAAAGAAAAGAGCAATTCTGTCTTCATATTTAGTTGCTAAGAAATCCCAGCAGATGAAGAAGATGGCTAGGACAGTGACAATAAAGAGTGGCAAGGCTTTCTGAAAGTTCAAGCTGCAGGTTGCAATAATTCCTGCCAAGTATGCTGTGGTAGAAACAAGAATATATATGTTAGTTATATTGGTCTTTTTAAAAACAGATTCACATCTTAAATTTAAAGGATGTGGCTAAAATCAGGCCTGAGTTATCTTTTAAGCGCTTTTCTGACTCTTGGCCTAAATACTGAAAAATTTTGCTTTCATAGATAGCATTGTTACTTTAGATATGCTAATTGATATGAAAGGTGGCTTTCACCCTGTCAAAGCAGGTCATATACTTTGGTCAAGTTCACATGAAACACATTAATCATTTGAAAAAATTAAACATGTCTACAGAAATGCTTTTTCCTATGTAAAAACTGTGAATTAAGAATAATGGGTCTTGTTCCTTCTCTCACAGAAGGATGGGTTTATCCAATAAAACCAGAAGAAACACTTAGAATAGTTTGTCAATTGCCTGATTTGATGACCCTCCCAAGTAAATGGGAAGCTTAGAAGTAGTTTATTCTATAAATTACCTGTGAAATGATTTGTCATTTGGCAGGTTCATTGCTAACATGTGCTGCCCAATGAAACATTCAGTTCTTGTAAAAAAATCTGGTTTTGTCTAAGACAAATGAGGAAGAACTACTGTTTTTTATGGAACTAATGGATGCCACCCTGTTGTATCCTTAGAACTCGTTCACTTTCTTGAGCCAGGATGTGTCTGTACTATGACAAAGCAAGAGGAGCTGATGCTAGGAGGGCAGGATATTCAGCATACCAGCTGAATATTTTATGGTACGCCATGGTACGCTAATGTCTGTCATATTTTAGGTCTATGTGTTCTCAGTGTTCAAGTAGGAGGATCTCAAAAAGAAACTTGGTGAAGTGGAAGGAAACAAACCAGCCTAGTGGATAATTAGGAAAAAAGAAGAATACCTGTGTGACTTTGTAGTGCATGCTGGCATAAAACACATTTCCTCTAGCAAACATTTGCTGCGGATATCCATTGATATGGGCTGGAACAGAAAACTTTCATTTCTTGCCTGCTGACTTAAGATCAGCCCCTGCTGGTGGTTGACTCTTTAGTGTGTTATCATGGTTTTTGGAAAGTTCCTAAATCTGCAGGTTAACTGGCCTCTTGCAGAGGGCTGGTAATGGAGCCGACACAAAGACTGAACTATTTTATCCCAAATATAGTTGCTAGTCAGAATTAAAATGTGTTGGGGGAGCAGCGTAGCAAGATCAGTGCTTTTGTTATGTTTGGGAATGAGTGGAGATCTGGTGATCTGGACTTTTCTCTGGGACTAAATTCATTTTTACCTCCTATCGAATGCATTCTTTATGACAGGCAAGAGTTTTTGTGCCAGACAGAAGACAGGCATAGTCTATGATCTCATGCAGGTAAATAAAGGCTTCAGCAACCCTGGGTGTAATATACTGTACCTGTTATTAAAATTCCATAGATCCCATACTTGCAGTATTCACAGGCTTCATTGTATTTCTTTTCTAAAAGCCTAGGAAAATGCAAAAAAAAAAAAAAAACAAAACCAAAAAAGCCAAACAGAACAGAAACGTAAGCTGTGGAAAAAAAAGAGTAATTTGCACAGGAAGATTAGATTAAATTGACCAAAACTTCTTCACAAGAGCGTGCTGCACTTGATAAGGGTTAAATCTGGATGCCAAAGTGCCAAAGAAAACTGTGCCAACATGTGCAGAACTTTTGGGGAGGACTTCTTTGGTTTGGTGTTGGACAAATAAAAAAGAAAATCTGGCAGATATCTAATGGGAGAATCCATCAACTATCTAATGGGCCGAAGTTATCCAGCTGCTTCTGCTAGCCTCTGAAAGACAGATCTTCCATGAGGAGGTCTGTTAACAGGGTTAGTGCAAACTGAGTACGTAGCTAAAGATTTAGTGCTCATTACTGGACCCACAAGGATTATTAATACAGCCAGCCCAGCACTAGTATGTGGAGCAGTAGTATTGCTATAGTCGTGAAGGCCTAAGGCTGCATTTGTGTGTGCAAAATGACCAATATCCATCTAAAACCTTATTGCAGTGTGCATAGATGTTCCTGGATATTTGAAATCTGGTTGTTAAACACATTAACTTTTAATCTTAGACTCGTCAGTTCACGGAAGCTAAAGTAATCTGTTACATTTGAATATCTTATTCTAGTATATGTTTTCCCAATTATTATATAATTCACTCTTGTTCTTTTCTCATCTCACTAAAGGTAACAAAAAGTGATTTCATGAGGGAGGATAGAATTTAGGAAAATGGCAGTTAAGGGAGTTAATGCAACACAGATTTCCAATGTTAAGCATGCTGGTGATGTGGATGTACTTCAGTTAAAAACCCTGCATCTAAATACACACCCTCATATTGTGCAAGCTGAAAAAGAAATCACAGCTATAACTCTGTCTCTCTAAAGCTCTGTTTCCCTCCCTCACATCCTACAGTCTAAAAAGGCGAAGTTATATTTAAGGATGTTAATTATCCAGACTGTAATTGTTTGGAAACTAGATGTAGCTGGAGTCAGATGTACACTGAAATTTAGCATAAATGCCCTTATTTTGTGCATTAATATACATACATATACAAAAAATTTGAAAGAAGTTGGAGAAACAAGGAATATTAATTTAATTCATATCAGCACTCAAAACACCATAGCAGGAACATACCCCTTTGCCAGCACAAAGATTAACAGTGTCTCTAAGAAATCTTGATTGCTTTTGATATTTCAGTTTTAGTTCTGGGATTTCCCTTTACCTCACAAATCACAGCTGTGGGTTTTTTCTTTGTGGTGGTATTTTATGTTGGTTTGTGGGGTTTGTGATTGTTTGTGGGTTTTTTGTTGTGGTTTTTTTTTTTTTTTTTTTTTTTAACTCGTTAGAATATCTACCCAGTCTCAGCAAAGAGATCAGGTACAAGAAAGGAAAAGAGAAATGACAGATACATGAATAAGCCAGAGGTACTTTTTCAAATTCACAGTTCTTCCATCAACCAAAAAATTTAAAAATATTATCTGCTATCTGTTACTGCTGCTTATGAGTCCTTTGGGATTTAAAATTGTTATTTTAAGATTACAATTCCTTGTGATCTCTTCTTTGCTCTGTCTCTCTCCCTTGTTATTTTATTAATTTAGGTGATTATCATTTTGGTACCAGAATATCTTAAATGGTCAGGCATACATGCCATAAACATGCAGTTATGGTCTGAAAGTGGCAGGAGAAAAAAAATCTGTCTTATGAAAACTGGTTAATTTGCTAGGGAACCGTTCTTTTCTAAAGGCTGATTCTATAGGCTTAAAGTGTAGCATGTTGCTGATGGCTTTTACTTAATCTAAGTTGTTGAAAAAGCAGGTATCACCTAAGTACATTTAAAGGAGAACTTTAATAGGAAATATTTGTATATGCCAAAACTATTCTCGCTTGCATTTTAAAACTCAGAAATCCTTTTCCTGGTCTGCATTCACTCTCTAAGTGAATGTTAGCACCTGTTAACTCATGTGATGAAACTTTGTTATGCACAGACTGATCTTTCAAAGGGGTTGTGTACTATCTGTTGAAAGAAATCAATGGTGCATTCAAAATTCAGACAGACTTTGTGAATGCCCCTATTGAGCAGATACAAGGAAAACACTAGATTAGTCAGCGCCTGCTTTTAGGAGATAATTTACAAAAAATAACTTGGTAGAGATACTATTGCCCATGTCAGGTGCTCAACATAAAAAATAAACCTGGACAAGGTACAAAACCAAGTATGAAAACGGAAAACACTGAACAAACTGCAGCCTGAATGTGATCAGAATAGAGCAAAGTGCTCTTCAGATTCCAGCCTACCAGGAGTTTTCACTACCGGACGCAATGGTACCTGCTGCTAATGGAAGAACAAGGGGACTTCTGGAACAGTAAGCCCTGTGAATTAAACCTTATTTGTGCCTCGGCTCTCCATGGGACTACAAATAAACAAGAATATATACATTAAAAAAAAAAAAATACAGGCTTCATCTCTGCCTGAACTCAGCCCATCTCTGCAGAAATGGCACGTGTCGAGCCACTTTTGTGGGCCCAAGTTTGAGAGGGAGAGACCCTGCTAACCTTGTACAGCCATTAGCTTGCCGACATCTGCCTGTGAAATGTGCTCACTTCTGGGTAGACACTGGATACCCACTGCTGGAGAGGCTTATAAAACTTGCATGTTTGATCTATCAAATCCCAGCTTTTGTTTTTGCTAGATAAGACCCTAAACGTTTTAAACAAAAAAGTGCTTCTTGTTATGTACTGCTAAAGGAATGACAAAAAATCTCTAAAGAACAAAGAGGAGAAAACAGAGAATATTTAAGTGATTTCTAAATACTTTTGCTATATTTTCAAAGCAGTATTTAAATACAATGGCATCAGTAAACCTGATAATATTAAAAAGTCTCTAAGTTCTGTATGTACAACTCAAAAGCATAATTAAAATCTTCACAACTACTTCTGTATATAAAAGTTATCATTTGTAGAGGCATGAGATCCTTCCAAGTAGTTCAGTTTGAGTGGCACAAACTCCTATATGAGACACCCAGTAAGAGAGTTGCTAGAGTCTGCTGATGGAAAGACAAGTTCAAAGCTGAAATGGTGTGCTGCATGAAAAAATACAGTAATAGAAATGAGGGGAAAAATACAGCATGATTTCTGTGAAGGCTTATATGAAGATTTAATATGGGGGGGGGAAGATATTAAAATATAATGTATCTTATTTTTTTAATGTCTTATACAGGGTTTGTAGTTCTAATAAAAAAACCCTAATTCTCAAGTAAAATGTAGACGCATGCTTTCACTGTGCAGTCACTTGGCACCAGAGCTGATGAAGTGTAAAAATTTTGCTTCATCAAAATGGTTTTTTTTCCCCAGCTGTTCTGTTCTCATTTTTCACTGGGGTAAATAGCTGTGCAAACTGAAGGATGACAGTGAATCTTTTAACTTCCTGAAAAAGCTTCTTTTGAAAATATTTGAAAAGCAGTTAATGTCTGAAATGAAAAAATATTGCTCTTTTAATTTGCAAGGCTTTAGAAGGATAGTTCCGTGATCACACATGTTAGTTGAAAGCTACAATGATTTTAAATACAATGTGTTTCCGTATTGCACAAATTGCTAGATAACACAAATTCCGTGTAGTGTAGTGATATGGCAGTGAAACTCAGAGCTGCTGTTCCAGGACCAGAAACACTAGCAGCTTATTGCTTAGGCCAGGATGAAGTGAGTGGAAAACTTACTCATCCCAAAGACATTACCCTTTGAAGTGTGGTTGCTTGTCATCTACTGAGTAATTTTTGGTTTTATGCAGATAGTCCTCAGTATTGAAGTGTTCATCCTCAATACTGATGCGTTCATCCTCAATATTGATGCGTTCATCTGCCTGAAAAACAAGATTGTTGCCGAGGCTGTGAGAAGGGTGTGTGCTTGCTAAGTAAGGTGTGAAAAAACAGATTCCTGCGGGTAGGTGGCTGAAGCAGCCTCAAGGCTTTCCCATCTACACAGAGCACACGGCTCCACCTGTCCCATTTGTCCCCAACGTTGTGATTAGCATCATGCAAACCCTTTGGTTAGACCATGGCTGTGAACTTTCCCAAGCCATCCAAACCATTTTGAAAGGGGAAATCAAGGAAAAAAAAAAAATACCAGTGTTACTCAAAGTGGGACCTATGCAGGGTCTACACATCAAAAAGCGAGAACTACAGGTAGGGGTGGTAAAGCTGCTCTTTAGCCAGCTTACCCAACACCTCCTGTTTTTGTTGCTTCTCTCTTTGCAGAGCTTTAATACAGTGTAAAGGTTTATTTATGGAGAATGGTTAATTGCGGGAAGGGCTTATTGTTTTAAAAATTTAACTAAGCCAAATAAATTTATTCTTAAGAAAAACTGCTGAGAAAAAGTAATGGGTAACAATCCTTCAACGAGAGCTAGCACCCATGGGCTTTGTAGCAGAAACTTGAAACTAGGCCAGACAGCACATTTTTATCAGGAATGCACATTTTTGCTGCCTGAATCCGCATAAGCCTGGCTGCATTAAAGGTTTTAAACCACAGCCTGACCAACCTCCAGCTTGTTTGAGGCTGGTGGGAGCAGCACAGCCCCTGAAGCTACTCATCCTGCCCATGAGGGCTGCCTTGCCATGCCCACTGCATGTTACTTGCCCCGGCCCGACCCAGAGGGGCCAGGGAACACGCCTGTCCCACAGGTACGCACCTGCATATTTACGGCGAGGCTCATGGAGGGACCGCTGAACGGAGACAGGTGACTGTTGGGTTCAACAGCGGCAGTATAACGGCAGCCAGCCCTCATGCCATGCTCATGCCGCCATTCCAGCACCTCGCCAGGGTGCTGTGGCTGGTCACCTGCCCTTGGGTGTCTGGCCAGGGACCATAAGGAAGGTAGAGTGTTTTCCTGAGCTGGATGTTCTGTCCTACCCTCTGGAGAGGAGCTGCCCCCCTGTGCCCAGCCACCTGGGGTGGTGGCAGGCTGCAGGTGGGTTTCTGTCCACCTTTTCTGTGGCTGTAGTTCGTGCTAAGCACATTCCCCAAACTGCAGTGTGAAGCAAGCTCTGCATGGACCTTGGCCAGGCCCCTATCTTCTGCCTGGCTTCCTGCTGCAGGTGCCACAGAAAGCTCTGTAAAGCCTTCCATTAGCTCCCAGTGAGGCACCTGAACCAGCTCGAAGGCAAAATTAACACACAGCTGGTAATTAAAATAGTGTGAAGGTGTATGTATGTAGAAGCTGCTATTCAGTTCCCCAGCAAAAAGCTCAGCATGACACGGGCAGGAGTCTCTCAGCCATCTTGGTTGCAGTTTTTGGAGAGGATGTGGTGGGAGCCATGTGGCTCTGTGGAGCTGCACTGTGACTTGTGGCCAGTCACATTTTCACTGAACTCAATTTCTTTCTCTCTTTGGTCTTGACTGTGAAGTAAAGCAAAACCTGAAAAATGCAGATGCTGCCGCCTATTCAGTCGTTGGTATTTTTGGTAACTGGAAGCACTCTTCTCAGCAGCTGTAGGAAGTGGGCTTCTCACCTGAGGGATACTGAGTGCTGATAGTATTGAAATATCAATTATTCCTGGGCTTAAATTTGTGGTATGTTGCATGACAGCACTTCTCCCAGATTTCTGAACCTATGTTATAAATCAGGAGAGTCCAGCCCTCTGGGTTGAAGAGCCGTGCTTTCATGTTAGCACACGACTGTGCTCCCTGTGGCTCATGTCCTCTCTTCTGGTCACAGCTCACAGCCCCACACCTCCTACCTCCATCCCCACCACTATCTCCAGTCTCCCCACCTCACATGCTGCCCAGCCCAGACTGTGTTCACCCATTGCTTTCCCCTCATGCCACAGCATGCTCCCCAGCCCAGGAGCTCACATGAATCACCCATAGCCTGGGCTCTGGGTCTTTCAATTAGTGAAATACACTGTTTTTCTTGAGAATCTAACCTATTTTTTCTTTTGAGTATTTCAATATAAAACGCATCAACCCACATCTTTTCACATTGTTCACAATGTATTTCAATATGCTCAGAAGATTATCGTGTCATGATTTTATTGTCACAAATGCTTTCCTACATCTACGTTAAAAGATGCTAAGGAAATCTGAAATTAAAAAATCACTTTTTGTCTAACTCTGTACACATACACAAGGAAAAAGAACAATAGATCCAAAAGCCTTTTCTTCTGTTTTCATGGTGAAACATAGTATGAGGTCTCACTCTTGGGGAGTGTTTGCCTTGGCTGAGACTAACCCCAGAGGTCCAGCAGGAGCACAGCAAAGCCCAAGCTCTGCAGAACCTCAAAATAAACTCTTCTGCCTGAGTCACATTGTGCCTGAGAAAGTGTCAGTGTGGATATATGTTATCTCTACTACACTGGCACAAAGTAGTGAATGAACACTTTCAGCTGAACCTTTCCAGTGGGAAATTGTTTTTTTGGTGAAAATCAAGCTTTCATTCACTGCTGGCTCTTTCAAAGAGGAAGGTATAAGTGCTGTTTATTACCTTCCTCTCCTAGGATCTCAGATCCTGGTCTAGTTTCCAGGAGTGCATATCAGTGTGTATCAGAACCGTCCAGGTGATCCTTTCCGTCACTGTAGATCTGGAATCACTTCAGCTTTGAGAACAGAGGCTTTTCTTTGGCAGCATGCCTTTGCTGCCCCAGATCAGATCCCAAAACCATTGAAAGATAGAAAAGAATATCCACAACATCAAGAAACCCCTGTTTCTTATGTGCTGCTTATAGTACCATCAACAAACTTTGCAAGTAAATATGATTACAGCACAGGAAAGTACTATAAGATTTTAACGGAACTTTTTGAGTAGATTATTTTTGGAGTGTGGATGTGAAAATATTAATACATGACACTAGTAAAATATTTGGGTCGTTCTGTTTTGTGGGGGTTTTGTTTGTTGTATGTTTGGTTTTTTTGGTTTTTTTTGTTTTGTTTTTTTTTTACCTGACTCTCATGTGTTCATAGTGAGCTACTCACTATGTGGGCTTAAGCAAGTGAACAGTCAAAGGAAGTCAAAATGGATGTGTTTAGTATTAAGTCATCTCTGTTGTATTCTCGTCTTTCTCTGGTCAGGTATATGTCAGCACTGTTGCCTCCAGCTTCTGTGTGCCTGAAATTCCCACTGTTTTGGATCAGTACACATTTAATATATATGCCTTGCCTGACTGAAAGATAGTATCACAAAATCTGACATTTCCAGCTTTTTTTTGTAACTTTTGAGAGAAAATGCTTATATATCAACTCGTCATACGTAGTATTCCTTCTCATCACCATATCTGATACCTCTTTTGTATCTTGCATGAAGCCATTATGACACTAGAAAACATTTTTTCTGAATCCTACGTGTCCTGTCAATTTTCTATATATTTTTTTTTTCCCAAGTATTTCTGAGAACAGCACTCATTTCCCTGTTGGCTTATGAATTTTAAATAAAGTTCAGCTTTTGTTAAAATATCTGTCTTGGGTGGATTATCACAGTCAACTATTGACATCGAACTTGAAGTTTATCAATTTACATAAGGTTATTTGAAAGAAAAGAAAGAAAAAAAACATACCTGATTAGTACGCACAGTTTTCTTATTTTGTGAATTCTTAATTCTCTGTGAATTGTCTCTGAGACCTTTCAGATTTATAACATCCACACGTTCATTGTCATTCTGGGGCATGAAAAGAACAGAAATTATGTCAGTTCCAATCAAAAGCTGGAAACCTTCTCATGTGTGGTAATAACTTACTCATATTCTGATGCCTGTGCTTCTGTGTTTTGATTTACTAATAAGGGGATCTCAAAACTCAGTGTTCACAGTGCAGATGTTCAAGTCTCTACACTATTACACAAAAAATTAACCTCAGTCATGGGTGGTGCTCGACTAAGGTGAATCTGCTGTTACCTCAACCAAAACTCACACATACCACCAATGCAGCCTTTTGCCTCAGAACTTGTTCAGCACGTTTACAAAGGTCCATCCCTTCTCCTTGCCAAGGGCAAAATGGCCTATTTGGGCCTTCCCCACTCTCTTAGTACCTTTGGTCAATTTCATAATGCATATGCAGTAAATGCATATTTTTCATAAATATATATTTCTATTGCTCTTGAAATAAAACAGAATATGTTTAAAGAGAGCAGTTAGCTCTACTACATTAATTCTCTGTGGTTTTCCCTGTATCAGAGTGTACTGAGAGTTGAAGACAGCCATAAGCAACTGTACTTTTTTTTTCTTCCTGAAGCTGAGTTTTCTCATTTCTTAATGTTTTAAAGGGTACCTTATTTCTTTTTAACGATCCTTGAAGGGCTGGTTCTTATTTTGGTTTCATAGGAAAGCTGCTTAAAGAAAATGTCAGATAACTTATATCCAGAATTGATATGAATGTTTTAGATTTCAGTGTTTTCTCATGGCAGCAGCTATGTTATGGTCATTTCACTGTGTTTTATTGCATGAAGTATCTCATTGTTTACACAGTAATAAAACCACTGAATTAGTAGCTACATTTAGCCTTCTAAGAAAGTGATCATTTCCAAATGAACAATACAAAATAAGCTTAATTGTAGTAAATTACGATAAATGCAGGAATAAACAGTAGTACTGGATATAAATTTAATTTTGCCTTCTAGCAGAGACATGACCTTAGAAGCAACCAGAACACTTTTCAGTAGCATGTTTTCCTTAAAGATACTCTGCCTCCAAATTTCACAAAAAAATCTATTTCAGTAAAAGTGCTTCTGGAACCTTGTGTGCCTGGGGGAAGAGGAGAGGGCCGCAAGAAACTGTTGATTCACCTATTGTGGCTGTGATAAACCAGATGTCGATACCTCAGTTACTTTCCTTCTAAGAAAAGAGAATCTTTGCATTCCCTTTAGAGGGAGGTATTTATTTTTCAAAAAAGAACCTTTTTTACTCATTTACCCTCTAATCATGGTGTCTAAGGAACTTGCCATAGCTGCCCCTGCAGTCAACAATGAAGCCTCTACTGAACATTCCATACAGTACAAAAAAAAGCAGTGCTTAACTGTACCATTGAAATACAACATGTTAAAAATACTCTACAGGACAGAATAATGAAGTGTAAGGTGTACATTTCTGTAATTGACACACGTATGGCACAAGGATAGTGTATTGGAAGATTTTGTGCTTGTTGCTGAGCAAGAAAAAGAAAAAGTTACATAAGGATTTTCATCAGCAAACCTGTGATAAACAGTAAGCATGTGAGTTGCTCTCTACAAACCTCAAAAATACAGAATACTTTGCATTGGAAGAAACTTCTAGAAGTCACTTTGTCCAATCCATTGCTCAACAGCAATAATTACATAAGAGTTTCATTTATAGAGTAATTATAATATATGAATCTATGAGTAATGTAACGGAAAACTAGTGGGAGCATCACATGATTGCTGGAACTCTAACTAGCCCACACTGCAGAATGATAGATTTGTGGTATCTTCTGGAAGCATAAAAAGCATGCATTTCAACTGATCATACCACATTTCTGGCATATTCCAGCTTCAGTAGAAATTGGTAATTATTATTGATAACAAGTTTACTTCAGTTAGAGACAACTTCTGTTGACTAAAACAGTCTTTGAATTGGTGCCATGGAGCTGAGTTGTTTTCATATATTTCATAGATGATTCTTCAAGTATAATCTCTTCATCCTCCCCTTTCTCCAATGTTTTTATTTTGTTTGGTGAAAATGCATGTTATTTAAGCCCAGTCCTCGAAAAAAAATCTTTTAAATTTCTCGTAAGAATGGTAATATTCAAATGACAAACAAAAATGCCTATCCGTTTTTCCTGTTCGCTTAGAGTATTTCTGAGTTTGCTGAAGGGCCCCTTCAACGAAATGTCAATCTGCCTGTGTTTATCACCTGCAGTTGCAAATATTGCTACCTAAGCACCTAGCATAGGCAGAAAAGCTTCTACCAAATTTGCCTGGGGTTCTTTTCCACCTCCCTGGAAGTGTTTGCAGGACGAAACATGGCAACAGAAAAGGGGAGGTACACACACTCTTGTTACCAGCACAGGCCAGAATCAATAATATGCCAAGTGTCTTCTGAACCTCCTCAATCTGTAGTGACATGAGGAACCAGGAGGTTAAAACCAAATTAGAGAAGCTTGGGTGGGAAAATTCTGTTCCCTTTAGGCCACGCTTGAAAGATTACAGAATCGATTAACCTTCTTTGAATGTTGACAACATGAAAAGTGTTACACAGTGACTCTTCTGCTTTCACACTCTGCTGTACTTTTGCTGATTGAATTTCCTGCTTGTGAAATATTTTATTAAACGTCAAGGGCATGGAGCTATCTCGTAAGTGAAGTGCTCTTTCAACCTTGTTTAGTTCCCTCTAGATGAGCAGTTAATATGTCAAGTCTTTTTGCATAACTACGTCCTTTGACCTTCCCTCTTATCTCCTCCCTGCCGTTCAAGGGAAGATTGGTTTTGTAGCTTCTGTTGGTTTGCTTTTAACAACATCACCACTCACTCAAGTGTAGATGGTTTCCCACCCCCGCCAGTTAGTGATGAAAACAGATTGGCTATCAGAGCACCCAGGCAGCTGCTTAAACTGTTTATGGTTTGAGGTTAGGTCATTATATTATCTTTTGAGATTAGAATCACGGTGCTTAAGGAACTCAGGAAAACAGATGCTTCAGAAGCAAATGTTTTAAGTCACCCTGTTGATTTTAATTGGATTTTGGCTTGCATTCAGTCATCTCAAATGAAACCGTTGGATTTACAACTCAAAATGTTGCTATTCTTTTAATATTCAGGGTAATTGAAGATGGTTCATCTAAATCTTCCCACATGTACTATCTTTTGCTAGCCAGAGTGTCATGATTCTGAAGGAGTTAAAATGCATTTTAAATATAAAGAAAGAATTGTTTAGGTCAATAATCATAGCATTCATAAATTCTTGTCGAATTATAACATTCAGTGTACAGAGCAGGAGGGATAAATGTTCCTTATCCATGTGTTAATCTATAGTAAATGAGCTTTAGAGATAACAGATAAAAAACATGTATTGCCAGATTTATATTCAGCTGGTTAAATCTTCATGATGTGTTTTGAGATGTGTTGTAAATTAGGCTCACCCACCTCTGAGTACACTAGTGCTTTCTTTAAAAGCTTAAGTTGTCAGTTTTGATTAAGATAGTTGGATGGTATCCTGAAATACAGGATAAAGAAGTTAAAATGATAGACTGACACAAGTTGGTCATAAAAATGGAGTAGGAATCTATTTGCTCTTAGAGCTAGTATAAGGTATGAGAGGCAGAAAGCAAAATCCAGAAAAACTGAAACAGAAAAAAAAAAAATCTGCATATTCCTGAGAAGATGCACATGACCCCTGCAGTTATGCGGGAATACAATGAGAATGACAAGGACAAGAATCCTAAAAATGCTTTTCTCAAGGAATGTTTACCTAGCCTGAGAAAAACCTAAAGGTAAGACTAACTTTCACTGTTTCTTGTAAGAGAGGGTATTGTATATTCTTTAAAATAAATAAATAAATAAATAAAACAACAAAAAACAAAAACCAAAAACAACCAAAACAAAACAACAAACAAGTGTGGCTTTGGAAAGCCAGTTTTGAAAATGTGAGAAAGGATGGCACAATTCCTGGGTGGGTCTGGTGGTGTTATTAATTGTAATGCCTTCTTAATTTCCAAGGGAAAGTACAACAATGATGTTCATGAAATTTAAATTCTTAATAGTGCATATAGTCTTAATTAACCAACCAGACAAGAGTATCTAGGAATCTGTTGAGTCATAAAATCATAGAATGTCCTGAGTTGGAAGGGACCCACACGGATCATCGAGGCTAGCTCCTGTCCCTGCATATGACAACCCCAAAATTCACACCACATGTCTGAGTATGTTTTCCAATTGCTTTTTGAACACTGTCAGGCTTGGGGCCATGACACCTCCCTGGGGAGCCTGTTCCAGTGCTCCACCATGCTCTAGGCAAAGAATCTTTTCCTAATGTCCAACGTATGTAGCCCATGTTGCCAGTGATAAACATAGCAATAAATGACATTGTTTAGGATATGTTGTAAGCATGTTTGAATGAAATGGAGTACAAAAGCATAGGTTATGCTTACCACAGGATATGACAGTACCAGTGGCCTTATGAAGCATGAGTAAGAAACAGAATTTTAAAAGAGACCCTCAAGTCGCCCTCTTAAGAGCATAGTGTTCTAATACAGAAACAGGTAACAACTGCTTAATGTATCATAACACTGACAATAGGAGGCCAGTGAACAACAAATATTTATTAGCTGTTATCATCCCTTTGTATTGTATTTATTTTGTGTTTCCCTCTGAGTTTCCTCTAAAAGTCAGGCAGTTTTTCCCCTACCATGTACTATTCCTTTTTATAAGACAGCTTTTATAATTTCTTGAGGAGTAAGTGTGACTTGTTGTTTAATGTCATCTTTAATAGAGACCTGAATCATCAGAAGTGATCAGGTAAAACCTTTTCTTCTTAAACGATGGCTAAACACAAGTTAGGTAAATCCAATCTCAGTTTTAGGGTTACTGTTAGTGTTGCAGGGTTTCTGAGCAGAAAATTCTGTGGGCAACTGCAGTGATCTCCAGCCAGTGCCATCTGAGAGAAGTTAACTGAACCACATTGAATGCAAGAGATATGGTAGTATTTCTGTAAATTCTATATGATGTTATTGCGAATATAGATACAGAATGTATGTGTCTATAACGGCAGGTAGACACTTAACATGGACAATCTTCTGAATAGTGATGATGATAGCAAATGATAGTAATCAACCTTACAAGATGTCTTCTTTCATGGAACAGAACAGGCACAGGCCTTCACTGGCCTTTTGGAACAGGACAGGCCTTAACTGAAGAACAGAACAGGCCTTAACTGAAGAACAGGACAAGGCCTTTACTGGTCGCTGAATTTGTTATAGTTGGTTTAACATTAGGATAGCAACCAACCCTGTAGCCATAGAACTCTTGTAATCAGTAACCAAACTCTATTCTTAAAGCTGACATAGATTTATGGTATATTCTTATAAGGCAGGTAACTGTAACCGAGCCTTATTCTTAAGGTGGACATAGATTTACGATATATTCTTTTAAAGTTGGTACCATAGAAAATAACTGATAATTGTAGCATCTTTTAGATAGAAAGTTTGTGTTAGAATAGGTGTGGAATATGCTAATGGCTGTCAAGGGTGAAATGAATATGTATGTGACTAACTTGTATAACAAGGTATGGTCTGAATCAGCTGTTCGAAGCCAGCTTTGGGTGTGAACCCCTGGTTTCCCAGCGCTGAAATAAAGCACCGCATATAACTACGTCCGTGGTTATGTGTCCTGATTGCTAACAATGAGACCATGAATATCACGATTTAGATTTCTTAGGTTGCTTGACATACTAAAGGGGGAAAATATATTAAAAACCTGAATGTCTTGGTGTAAGCAGTGCAGCAATCTGTTGATGCTAAGAGGTAGCATCCAAAGCAGGTGACTTTATCATGTAGATCTTAACAATTGCATTAGGGTTTTATTAAGGATACATGTTGAACTGAAGGGTCAGAGCACTCTTGGGAAGACTTGACAGTGTGGGTAGAGCTATCTATCTTCTTAAAACTAGTAAAAGGAGCTTAGTCATTGTAGTACATCCAAATGGCTGTTAGTAACTGAGATATCACTAATATCAAAGGAAGAGAGAGAACAAGAACTACAGTGAAGCTGTGCATTTGAGTTTTATTGTCTGTTTTCTTTTGAGAATGTTTTCAACTGTTATGAAGAAAAAAGTTGCTTCTGGGTCTTCTGGGTACTGGCATTATCACAGTAATGAAGGACCTGAAGCTTTTGACATTATACCTATAAACATTTCAAGTTGAATCAGTGTAGTGCACAAAAGAAGGAGCTGATATTTTGCAGGATCATGCATTTTTAAAAAAATCTAACTGATGGTGTTAATAGTACTTTATACTATATGGATGCATGCCCTCTATGAAAGTTAACGTTGGTTAACTGATTTCTGAGGGTCTGCTACAGAACAGTTGAAAAAGTTTGGTGCTTCTGTAATGCAGTGAA